>NW_027266455.1:0-87371 GCF_046630445.1 Rutidosis leptorrhynchoides | reverse complement strand
CATTTACCCCCTTTATTGAGGAAAAGCGTTGGCTTTTATGGGGAGAAATTATACTCATCTTTGACTTTCAGGATGCATGAGACCCGGTTAGTCTAGAGCTTTAGGTAGAATGATGTCAAGGATGTTTGTATACATTTGAACCTTCTAATTTTGTGCTTAATGAAGCATGATTCACAAGGATCTCTCGGGAGGTGCGCCGAAGGATCTTGTGCTTATCGGATATGAAGTCGAGCACGTGGAGATGTCTTACAAGATCTGTTGCCTCCAAGGCTCTCGTATAAAATAGTGAACGACTCTCCACGAAAAAATTTCACACAGACAACATTTCTTGAGGGAGAAAATTAGTGTGAGGCCCTATTTGCTATCATTGGTTCATCAACTCAAAAGGTTGAGACATAGAGTCAAGAGTACTAACTTGTTCGGCTAAGTAGGATAGGAGTCCTAGATTAGGTTGTCCATTTAGGTCTAGTATTACTAGGAGATCGCAATTACTTGTACTAGTAAGTAAATAGTGGGTGTTTGTCACTAGGTACTTCGAAGGCTTTTTTCCTCATTGTAACTATTATTTGGTTTCATACCTACAGATTAGGTGTTTTTTAACACACTTAACTAACGTATATTAAAGACGCAAAGTGTTTGCAGTGAAATCTCTCGAGTCATCTTTTGTTTTTTCGAATATATAATTGTGTCAAAAACAAATACCAACTTCTCACCAATCCAACAGTTCATACTACTACGATCAAACACTAAGTAGAAAAAAGGGCTACGGCCACGGCCACAAAAGTGTCGCCTAAAGTAAAAAAAACCGTGGCTTAAAGTTTAGGCCACGGTTTTTTTAGTTTAGGCGACAATTTTAGAACGTGAAATTTGCTCTCGTGGCCTTAGGATATACGCCACGATTTTACAACGGTGGTGTAAGCCGTGGCGTAAACTTTTTCGGCACGGGTTTTCCAATAGTTATGGCCATGGTTTTGACCCGTCTTTTTCAAACTGCCTTTTTTGGGATGCAAATTAGATTGTCAGTCATTTTTGGGATGCTAATTTACAGTTGTTGCTAATTTACAGTTGATCGTCAGTCATTTTTTTGGGATGCAAATTAGATTTTTATAAATACTCAAATACATAGGCAATTCAAAACAGTTTATAGATGCAAATTTTGCATCTTTACATTATTGCCACCCTATCAAAACGTCTCTATGTATGAGCTAAACAAAAATAAATACAATGTTTAACTCTCTGAATTAGACTGTGAATATTAACAGCTTCACTTCTAAACACCACCGTAATTCTAGTCTGCCATATCATATAAACCTTAGCAAGTAGTAGATCCCATGTCCTCATCTTGGCCAATGACCCGATGTGGTTATACTACTATAGTACTATCCATGACTTGCGATATGTTCTATAGCACTTTCAACTCAAAAAAACTTATCTGCCAGTCAATGATGATAAAATCACATACAATGTTGATTGTTGAATACAGAAGCAATAAATAAACATGCAACCATACAATGCTCAAAACAAAGATAAATTTACGTTGGCTTCCACCTTCCTTGCATCTAACATACCAGCCTTGTTCCCAGCAAGTGACATCACCATGTAAGAATTACCTTTAAAAATAAACCAAAACAAAAATTAGTATAAATTTTGAAAGGTAAAAAAGGTCAGAAAACATGTAATAGTGCAAACTAAACAATAAGAAAAACACAGAGACATGCAGAGTAAGAATACAATATTAACTATACAGTATACACCAACCACGCAGAGTAAAGTTCATGCACATTGAGGAACTCCAAGCTCCAATTTCATGTGTACAAAGATCTTCTCTACTGTACAGTACTAAGAGAAAGTACTAGTAGTTTTGTCCAGCTTCAGGATGTCATTGCTGTTTAAAGCATCTTTGACACCACCCCAATACTTTGCCATCTTCATCTAGATAAGACGATATATGCTGAAAGTCAAGTAGTATTCGTCAGCAAATGTAACATGTAAAAAGAGTCTCAGTAAAAGACAGTAAGTGAATAATTCTAAAATAAAGTAATGGAAGTGAATGAGCCATATTTTAGGGTTATTAGTATAGGAAAGGCTTACTGATGAATTGTAATAGCATCTCCATGCTTGAGCGAACGTGAAAATTGACCAACATAAACTGAAGGTGCCACAGATTCAGCACTACTATCAATCTGAGTTGAATTTTTTGACATTGACAATGATATTTCCAAACAAGTTCTCATCTCCTTCATGTAATTAGCAGCCAGCTGTTCAACAAAGAGATTTTTAGGCATACCACAGCAAGAAGAATAATTAGGTAATCTATTTAAGAAATAAAATAAACAACGATTACAACAATCAGTTGGGAGATCCATGAGATCACAGGCTATTAAAGTACTAAAGAAATTTTATCAGCTAACTGCATAAGACCGTGATGCTAGTCAGAGTTAATGCAAATACATTTTTTAAGAAGTTTCGTTTATTAAATCAAAAAGCACAATAAAAGGTTCAAACAGTAAATACTATATGGAACATAGGAAAGTGCATGAATAAAAGCATGTATTTGAGAGAGGACAATAAGATACTTAGCATCGACTTTAGCACGCTTGCGTAGAGCAAGGATACGATCTTCACTGATAGCATCATTCGGTTGTTGATCGTGAGGTGGAAGAAGAAGCAGGATCAGAAGCAATTTGGTATTGTGCTGATGTAGAAATGGTTTGATTGAATCGAGATCTGAGCAGACTTGTTCAATTAAGAATCAAGAAGACAATACTGACCCATCCATCAGAAGTGAAGAAGAAGTAGAGTTTAACTCAAGGAGAAATTACGATTGATTAATTTAACCATAATTTTAAAAATTGTAACTGGTAGGAAAAGTTCACCTGGGTTGCGAATGATGGGAAGAAGACGACGACGAAGGAAAAAAAACTATAAGGTTGGGTTGTCTTGCACCAATGGCGGCGGTGGCTAGGAAGTACACACTGCCAGGGCTGACAGAGAGGAAGGCGAGATGGAGATGATGAAAGATTAGGGATTCCAGTTGGCTTCGATTCTAAATGTCGAGACGAGGCAGATCTCATTTTGAGAGAGATTGATGTTTGAGAGAGAATAGAAAAAATGAGGAGAGGATGAAGCTAAAATGTGCTTAATGGCGGCATATCTAATTTTAACATAACTAAAAATTTAAAATTCAAACAAAAAAATTTATCCAAATATTTTTTAAAAATCTGTCAATTATATAGTTACGTTTTAAAAGCGTGGTGTAAAATATTTATTACCACGGTTTTCAAAACATGAATATATTAAAATCTCTTCATGGATAGAAAAGCGTGGCGTAAAGTATCTACCGCCACGGTTAGATTTTTATAACCACGCTTAAAAAACCATGGCGGTAGATATTTTATGCCACGCTTTTCTAGCCGTGGAGACGTGTGGCGTGGCCGTAACCCCTATTTTCTGCTAGTGAAATCATTAGCACGAACCGTTTTATGTTGCTTACATTTTTTCAATACTGATCAAATCCATATTCGACTCAAGATTGTTTCCATAATCCATCGTTGTAACAATTGGACAAGTCGCTACTCGCTTCAGAGTTACATTTGTTATTCGAAACAAATTCAACGCATCCAAAGCCATATCATTAAGTTTGATTCCCACATATAAGTGTCAAATCTAATTCTCGATTATCTGTGAGACTTATCCTTTGTATGTCGGCCTAATTGAATTAATTTAACTTCAACATAGATAGAATTGATTCAATCACTAGTCTCAACTCAAACTCGTATTTTATTGCACTCATCAGATCATAAAACGGTTTCTAGCATCATTGGTTCAGTATCAACTAAAGTCATCAAGTTTATCTGATATTGGTTTAGTATCAGCTTAACTGAGCTAGTCCAATACCATTCCACAGTAAGTCTCATTTTCCCAAGTCATTCAGAAGAGAGACTTATCCGTTTTAGTTTACCGCACTTAGATTTATTCTTTCTACTATAAATTGTTTTAGTTAGTACTGGTTCGGTATCCACTGAATTGTTCTAGTCCATCACTTAAGAATAGATAATTAGATTTTTCAATTAGAATTTTATTTAGTAGATCTATTGTAATCTTTTAATCACTTTGTTTAAAAAGATATTTTAATATTTTAAGTGATTATTAGATAGGTTTACGTTGTAGCTCATTGAGCTGTCACATTAGCTGACTTAGTTAAAAATAACACATGGATCAAGTTAAATAACAGACTCTCAGAAGAATGCTTTCGAACATCATTACGTAGAGGCTACAACATAAAAATTACCTTAAAATGTCGAAACAAACTCAAGACACAAGTAAGGTAATGCAAAATAGAGTTTACTTTAATACACACTTCGATCTTGAAGAGAACTTCATGCCCAACTTGCACCTCCGCCTTCATTTCACTTAGGGAGAAACAAGTAGTTTCATAGGAGGGTGGAAAAAAAAGAGAATTAGCTGCATAAAACCTACAAATAGCTCAGATGCATGAAAATCCATATCAATCCAAGCCATGAACAAACCTTGCCATTAAAATATCATACAATTACCACATCGTCCATTACCGGGAAGATAAAAAACATTTTTACTCACAACCATTTGTTAGACCATCTCCCCTCTGGAAAGTTTTGGAGTGAAAAGAAAAGGCAAGCCATTTATTTTCACAATGAGGAGCGTGACAAGGAGAGATTTAATAGGAGTCTAATTAGACGCCTGAGTCCTCATTTGTCATTTGCGGATGTGATGGAGCAGATCATATATGAAATCCTTTTTAATGTGATAATGACTATAATATTTATTATATCACAGGAATCTTAACTCACGGAACTTGTATTTACTGTAAGATCGATTTATTTGTTTCACAAGTCGATAACATAATCACGTCCTAAAATGAACTATACTATAAGTTCGTAGTCTAAGTGGCGTACCTTATTTGCTGAATAATTGCTCCAGGAATTCTCCAAGAGTTTCTTATAGGAATGATAGAATATACTTAGTAGGATTTAGAGAATAAGTATGAAGTTAGGATTGTGGTGAATGACCATACTATTTATACTATAATGGTATCTTTTCAGCATAAGGTACTTTCTACAGAAAATACATCTATTTATACCAAAAGATTTCATCAAAAGATATATGTTACAGATATAAAACTTCCTATAGATATATGTTTATATCAAAAGGTGTAGCCATTCATGATATTTATATCATTTTCTATTTCAATTAATTTATTAATCTTATATAATATATTAGTTGACTTGAATTGGGTTGACCCTCATGTGTGGGTCCATCCCAGTTCCAACATCTACCACTCACACATGATGGGACAACTCTTTAAATTCCTTACATAAAACGACAAACTCATTCTTTTCAAATAGACCGTATGACCTGTACATACTTCGAGAGATAGATTACTATATACCTATTAGGATAATAAAACATCTTGAAAAATGGGGGCTAAGAGTAGATATTGTATGCAGTTTCTAGATCATTTATCACATTACATCTCGCATTATCTCTTTTTGGTAATGTTGAGTTCATAATTATATTTACTCGTTAGCAATATAATTGATCGATCAATGAACACAATCAATGTGATAATTCCATAATGATCTTCCTTGTCACATGATTGTCTTGAGCTGAATCTAATTTTCTTTTCTAGAATTGTCCCTGTAGATTGAATCATTCATAATCCTTTGGTAACAATCTAAGATAGCAAGCATTAAATTAAATATTGAGAAACTGATTAGAGTCGTGAGGGCACTAAGTGAAGATTACTTTTATTCTTCAGGGCTTCAACCAATACAAAGATGAGATAAACATTGTATTTTCTTAGTTGGACACATTTTGCATACGTGGTATGAAACACGTATCACAGTATTATCTCATTTTTTCCATGGAGCGTATGCTTGAAATTTAATACCGTGCTGATGATTGTTCAGACATCCTTATGTCTAACTTTGAGTTCATATTTGACTCTAATATACATATGTTAGAACTCACATCAGGCATTTAAGATAAATAATTTTAATCCTTTATGATTAGTATTTAGTATCCTCATGTGCGACATTCGTGTTGTAAACTTTGAGCTCTCTCTGTTAACTCTTAAGATAATATAATTAAGTCTATAACTGTCTTATCTTCATTATTTACTTAGGTAATGAAGGCGACTGCTTGGTGAAAAAACCAACTATTTTTCATTTGTCCAACATACTTCTTTAAAAATATATAATTCTATGTACTAAATATAATAAAAATATATGAGAAGAAACTAATAATATATGGAAAACTATTATATATAAATGTACTAGTGGGAAAAAAATATACATACCAATAAGTACATTCTTATTAACATCTATGTAGGCCTAATGACTTGTCGTGCCTATTAAAAGTATCCTTTGTAATATGTTTAGTGAAATGATCTCATTTCATTTCATGCATAGAAATATACTTTATTTTTATTTCTTTCTTTGCAACCATACTATTGATAAAATTGTATTTAATATCTATGTAACATTCCATTTTTCCTTAGCAAGACATGTGAGAGCCTCCTTTATATTTTATGGCACTTCTTCATCATCGGGAGTAATAGTAAATGCTTCTCCTTCTATCTCAAAATGAAGCCGGGGAACGTGAGGACGTCTTGTACGTTGGGTTGAGATTGGGAAATTGATTCATCTATGTCACTATTACTCCCACTAGGACCAATAATATCATTTGAGTTTCTCATTAGGTTGTATTTTGATAGAAAGATGAACTAATTCATCGTTATTTGAAAATATTCCCACTAGGAAAAATAATCCATTGGATTATACAACGGAAGCAATTTGGTGCTCTATTTTATATAGAGACAAGTCCTAACTTATTTCTCTTTGCCTTAAATATTCTATATCCAAACAAAAAATAATGCATCTTGTGATTCAATTTCACATCCTTTTGAATTTTCAGGATATCTTATCAAGATATATTTTCTTCCTCTTGGATTTAATTTTCCATACTTATGAGATTGAAGAGTTATGAATAAGTATCGTACAACCTCAAGGCTTAAGAACATCTAGCTCAGATTTTCATACTCCAAAACTCATAATTCTCCCTCATTTAGCTTTTCACTTATGTCAAGTCCAGAAGATGTCATACTTTGTTTGAAAAAAAAAATAACAAAGTAAATAGTTCGAAATTTTTGCCTAAAATTTCACACACACACATATATATTATCCGTACAAAATAATAATTAAATTACAACGCATTGCTTTTATAGAATTCTAGAATCAAAAGTACACTACATTCCCAATCATCTTCTAAAATCAAATAATGAACAATAAGTTATACCAAAATTACTTATTCATGGATACAAATCTTAAATAATGTAATTTTAAGATTAAATAAACATGACCATTGTCAAATTAATAATATAAACAAGATCCAGAAACACATCCAAACCTTCAAAACCGGCACCGATTGAACTAAAGTTTTTATAATTAAGTTTCGGTGGTAATGGTTTCATCTAACTCTTTCTTGAACCATATTTCATGTATAATCCTACAGAACAAATTCACATATTCTTCAACAAAGTTTCGAATCAAATTCTAGTAAGATTGGAAAGTTTCATGGCTATCTATCTTTTCCCATGTCATAGCAATCATGCCCTTACTATTTGGACTGGTAAAGCAGATCTATGCGCCTTATATATTATTTCATCTTTTGCAAAAATATTTATACCATATTATTTCTTGAATCTTTCCATTAAGTTCTATTATATGCTCCACTAAACCAATCAAGATCATCTAATTTTTCAGTAGAATCCATTGAAAAATCAATCGGATTTTTAATCATTTGAAAACATGCGATTGTTATTACTTAGTAAAAAATTCTAAGTAGTAATCTACATACAAACACAATGATGATAGAAAAACTTGTTTGATATGTCATGTTTGCAAAAGAAGAGGAGAGAAAATTTTTTTTGGAAGAAGATAAATATTTATAGAATAAACAAGATAGGAAATTTTTTGTAAATGAAAAGTAACGTGAAAAAAAAATCGTATGAAACAGTGCCTTGTTTTCATGTTTGATCAAAAATATATTTTATATAATCATTTTAAACAAAATATAAATACGAAGAAAATATTTTTAACAAAAAATTAAGATATGTATAATTTGTAATACCTGAAACCCTAATTAAAAAAATTTCGATAAACATTAAACAATTAGATGCAAACATAGTCATGCATACATTTTCAATAAATGACAAGATTAACAAATCATGCACTACTCACACTATAATAAATATAGAAGTTTGATGAATCAATTCTAAAAAAAGTGAATTGATAAAATTTAGCAATCTAATGTTATTTTCATTTATATTAAGAAAAGAAATACTAGAGCATCATGAATCTAAAAATTTATTGAATAAGATATTAGTAGATTGAGTGGGAAGTAATTAACCATTAAATTGAAATATATATACTGAATGTAGATGATATAAATAAAATTGTGTTGAAGAAATAATATGGAAATTAGTAGAATTTGTTGATTGCCTATAGAATATTGTTTTTATAAAAATTAAAGTATCTTAACCAATAGCCAATATTTAGTAAATTAATTAACTCACATCTAAGATAAGCTCAATCAAGAAACCGACTTACTTTAGATAGAGATGCTCAGTCAACATTTTGACTTGTGGATATAAGTAGATATCATGGAGTAAAGTTTTAAAGCAAAAAAATAGAACAAGTTATCTTGCTCTAAATATTCTTCACTTTCTTCATAAAAGATTAATCGAAGACTAATTAGCGTAGTTTAATTTGCAGGTTTCATCATCAATGAAAGTAAAAATTCTAGGCTCAACTTTATATTATCGATTCTTTTATAAAGCAGATGATAAAAGTTGATTTTGCTGTTATAGGTTGCATTAGATTGTATAAATAACAAACATATCGTAAGTTTAATTAATGAATTAATGAGTTGAAATATAAATAGAGATCAGAATAATGATTTAGTTATAAGAGTTTGTTTAAGTTTATAGTGGATATAACTTTAACATGAATTGTTTTATTATTCTCAAATTTTATATACAGTGGATTAAATAATACAAAGTACATGAATACAGTATTTCTGATGAATTTCTAATTCCAAGACAAGTGAATATATTTGTATAGTCTATTTCATTTGTTAAATGAAATATCTGCATTGACTCTTGGGTAAAAATATGGTGTATATATAATTGACCATAAACTAATGAAATGATTAGAGAAAGGAAATAATGTAGTTTAAATATTTGTTCCACGTAATTGTGTTAGTGAGGTGATTTTGACATGGATATTACAAATATGAAAGATGTATGTGAAAATAATATAGAGTTTATATAGTATGTGGAAAAATCAATAGTTGCACAAATATATTATAGCATTTTCACTTATATACATAAAGTATGACTGAGATGCTAACAAATCAATTATGGCTATTAAATATAGTTTGTATTCTCCTATAGGAGAACTAAAACGAAACATCCAAAGTATAAAAGACTTCAGCATTGCGAGAGCTCAAGTTATATAAGGTGAGTGTAATATAGTTTTTATCATGAAAATATTTATATATGATTTTACAATGTGATATATAATTATGGCTACTAAATATAGTTTGTATCTCCTATAGGAGACCTAAAGCGAAACATCCAAATTATACAAGACTTCGGCATTGCGAGAGCTCAAGTTATATAAGGTGAGTGTAATATAGTTTTCTATCATGAAAATATTTATATATGATTTTACAATGTGATATATGTATATATATTTTTTTGACAACGGGAGGGACCTTGAAAATTTATAGAAAATTATTTTAGAATGTTTTCAGAAATATAAGAATAGAAAAGTCCAAGTAGAGATAAATTATTGACGGACATTCAAATAGTGTCAGGTTTTCAGACCACCTAGTGACAAGTTATGCGCATATGACATGCTCATTCATGCTGGTTAGACCTCTAGCTGAATGATTCTGGTTATGATGACAACGGGATAGTATGTGGAGAAATCAATAGTTGCACAAATAAATTATAGCATTTTCACTTATATGCACAAACTATGAATGAGATGCTAAAAAATCAATTATAGCTACTAAATATAGTTTGTATCTCCTATAGGAGAACTAAAACGAAACAATCCAAAGTATAGAAGACTTCACCATTGCGAGAGCTCAAGTTATATAAGGTGAGTGTAATATAGTTTCTATCATGAAAATATTTATATATGATTTTATAATGTGATATATAATTATGGCTACTAAATATAGTTTGTATGTCCTATAGGAGAACTAAAACGAAACATCCAAAGTATAGAAGACTTCGGCATTGCGAGAGCTCAAGTTATATAAGGTGAGTGCAATATAGTTTCTATTATAAAAATGTTTATATATGATTTTACAATGTGATATATGTATGTATGTTTTCTGACCACTAGAGGGACCTTGAAAATTTATAGAAAATCATTTTAGAATATTTTCAGAAATATAAGAATAGAAAAGCCCAAGTAGAGATAAATTATTGACGGACATTCAAATAGTGTCAGGTTTTCAGACCATCTAGTGACAAGTTGTGCGCATATGACATGCTCATTCATGCTGGTTAGACCTCTAGTTGAATGATTCTTGTTATGGTGACAACGTGATAGATACCAAGGTAGGGCGATTATCCTCTGTAGGGATAACCCAGAAGGGGCCAGTTAAGACTGTTTAGAAACAGTTTTCATAACTTGAGTTAAGTTTATAAAGTACGGTGTATAGAATTTTCTTATACCAATTATGATTTTAATATCTAAATGTTTTATATGTTGTATGAACGAAATGATGTATATTGATATAGACATGTGTCGAGGAAAACTTAATAGAAGATATAGTTCATTCACTAAGCTTTATGCTTACGTTTTCGAAAAATTGTTTATGTTCTTCCCTCCAGGTTAACCATCAGAGATTGAAGCGAGCATTTCCGGATTCAGATTTAATTGAGATATTTCAGGTCAGATTATGCGGCAATAGACTTGATGTCTTGTATTCGTATTTTAGATGTCGGTAAAAAAATATGTACTAGTTTGGCTAGAAATAAACTTTGATATAGTGCTTGTTAGCATATTATTTTAATAAAGCATGCTAATTGAGATATCATTTTTTTTAAGGACATGTTCATTGAACCAGACTTCATGAAATTTTAAGCAATGACACATAGCGACCTCTTAGTCCTTAGTAGGGCTAGGAAGGACGTAACAAGTTGGTATCAGAACATAGATTTTAAGAGTCCTTGGAGGGAATATATGTTACCATTTTCAGTTTCTAATTTGAGATTTATATATTGTAGGATGTCGCGCATAGTAACCCGAAGTATAATTCGAGGTCGTGGATGAGGTATAGGCTTGAATAGAGGTAGAGATCAAAGTAGACGCATAGAACAAACACACCCACGTCCGTTACTGCCCTGTCGAGAGTGATACAATGACTTAGCAAATTTTAATTTATATGGGCCAATACGGATTCCTAGAACACCATCGCCACCTCCACCAATTATAGCATTGCCTCGTGCAAGAGTGATAATGAAAGGAGATGATCAAACTCCAATAGAGATACTTCGAAGACTAGGAGCAGCACCATTTAGCGGAAAGGAAAATCCAGACACGACGTGTATTTGGATTAAAAAAATAGAATGGTTTTTTATGATATTGTGTGTATCAGATGTTGAGAAAGAACATTTTGCATGGATGGGCATCTAAATGGTGGGAGGACATATCAAGGAAGTCCTCGACTCAAAAAATTCTTACTTGGAATGATTTCAAAATGGAGTTTGAAGTAGCATATTATTCTGAAACCCATAGGAAAAAAATGTCTCTGGCATTTGAAAGTTTGATCCAAGGACAAAACACGATCGTAGAGTATGAAGAAGAAATTAGGTACTTGTCCCATTTTGCTCATGGATTTTATTTAACCGAAGAGATAAGACGCTTAAGATTTAAGCAAGGACTTAGAGATAAAATTAGAAACATAGTGGTTACATACATACATGAAGATTATAGAGAGTTGGTGTATTTTGCCACATATATAGAAGATCTTCTAAACCAGAAAATGGCAACAGAAAAAGGAAGACGGTTAATGCAAGGTAGCTCATCAAAGAGCAAAGAAGATAACATTATCAATCAAGATGGGTTACCAAATTCATTTTCAAGAACTATTCAAACAATGACTACATCAACTGTTAGTAATAGTGAGGCAAGCTCTTCTTGCTCTGTGTGCGGAAAGAATCATGGAGGACAATGCATATTTGTATCCAGACTATGCAATCGATATGGCCAGCAAGGCTATACCAGATCAGATTGTCCCAACAAAACCTTGAAATAAATGGTTCGAGAAACCATTAAGTTAGGTGAAAGTAGTTGTGAAAAAGGTTAACTAGGATAAGTTACTTTTTAGTAATGCAGATAATGGTATGTACGTTAAAGATGTTATATATATTAACGTGTGCTTTAGCTCTTGGGTATAAATAATGTATTACTATGAGATATTTAGGGTATATTTTTATATCTTGTATAATATAAATTATTTTTGAAAGACTACCTCATATTTTGAGAAAAATTAGTAGCAAATGATTCCAAGGAAAGCAAGGTAATGGTTTTTGTAATTAAAGAGCATTATGCAGTCTTGAGATTTATATAAATCTCTTAGAATGTCCTATGCTAACAGACAGTAAGGATATCATAGTTCATGTTAAGTCTAGTAGCCGCTTATGGTACAAGTGAATAGTAAGAGACAATTAGTGATAGTAATCAAAGTTTATAGTAGTGAGAAGTTCTCAGAAATAAAATAATAAAAGTTTGCATAAAGGTGAGTGCCTTCACAATTCGAATCGAATCGATAAGAGAAATCATCCGAAGAAGTATGAGGGTTGTGATGGAGATTGTTACATGAGTAACATAATATATTGAGTAATTGTCATATTGAAGAAGTTATTACAAGAAGTATGAAGTGAGAAAGTGTGAAGCTAGAAGATATTGATAGAAAATAATTTTCAAGTAGGAACCTATACTATGTTGATCAAATTCGTGAGCAGGTGTTGACAGTGGATCATTTTTATTTTTAATTTTTTTAAAAAAAAAGAAAAGTCATGTATACGCAAATGATTTTATGAGTCATCTACCTAAATATCATTTAAAAAAAATATTTACTTTATTCTGATTACTTGTTTTATGTACAAAAAGGATCCAGGTGTGTCATTTTGAATTTTTTTTAAACGGGTTGAAAGAAGGTCCACAAGTCAAATACTCATCCTAATATGATCACAGTATAGATCGAAGAATGATAGAAGAGATGGACAAAAAGAAGAAATATGGAGGTAACATACTCTGTAATGGTAGTACTTAATCTTAATGAAGATTATGAAAAGATAGAAGAGAAGGTGTGGTAGTTGTTGAAGCTATACCAAATTAAACTTCAAGGAAGATTATTCAAAAAAAAAAAAAAAAAGAAGGCATCCAGATTTCTCTTAATGGTGATAGTCTGAGTCGGGGCAATTAAGAGATCACGAAAAAAAGGAATGTCATTCACTCTTAGCATCACCAAGGGTTAAGATATACACTAAGGAATGGATCCATTTTGAAATGATTACATTATTAAATATTTCCATCGGACAGAACTCTGCTCGTATTTGTTATCAAGGCTAGAGATTAATTCTCGAATTATGTTTCAATGGATCATATAAAGCAGAAAGCAATTGTGATGGCATACAACCTTTAGAAGTTTTGAAATATCTATTGACTCACAAAATATGAGGCAATGAAGGTGGCTGGAATTGATAAAGATTATTATCTAATCATTGACTATCATCTAGGAAAGGCAAATATGGTCGTTGATGCCTTAAGTGGAAAGTCCACACTCTCATGTAATATATTCAAAAGTTACTTTTGTATCCTTACCGATAGAGGTGAAGAATACGGGAGCATAATTAGATGGAGAGAACAAAGTTGCTTTGTTAGCTATTTAAAGATTGTGAACTACCTTGATCGATGATAATAAAGATGCTCAAGAAATAGATGAGAATATATCAGAAAAAGAAGAAGAAAACGATGAAGAAAAGTGAGATAGCAGAAATTGTCTCCAGATGACTAGCGTGTCAAGAAGTGAAAGATGAGTATCATAGTCTAGTAGGTACCCTTCAAATATTACCAAACCTAGGTTAGAAATGGGAGGATATAACAATGGATTTAAAGGCAAACTTGCCTATCACTCGAAGGAAGCATGATATATTTGGGTGATAATCGATAGGGTGATCAAATTAGCTAATTTTATACATTATAGTTAGAAATATTCATGGGATATTTAAGCTCAACTCTATATTAATGAAATAGTTAGACTACATGAAGCGGCATTATCCATTGTTTCAGATAGAGATCCAAGATTTAGTTCAAAATTTTAGCCTAATTTTCGTCGGCAAACTATAGGTACAAAATTGAAGTTTAGTATCACATTTCATTCTCAAGAAGATGGTCAATAAGAAAGAGCCATTTAAATTTAGAAAATATGATGAGAGCTTGTGCATTGAAGTTCAAAGGTAGTTGGGATAAATACATCAGATTAATACAAGTTGTCTACAACAACAACTATCAATCCAGTATTCAAATGGTATATTTTGAAGCTTTGTATGGAAGAAAATGCATAACCACTTAATGTTGAGACGAGGAAGGGGATATGAGAGTTTTATCTCCTGACATTAAACAAGAATTGATTAAACAAGTTAGGATTATTCTATATCAATTAAAGATGACTCAAGATAGGAAAAAGAGTTATACAAACAGACAAAAGAGACCTTTAGAATTCAAGAATTGAGATAAGGTATTTTTGGAAGTTTCTCCACGGAAGGGAATCCTTAGATGTGGGAAACAAGGTAAGCTAAACCCACGTTTTATAGGCTTATATAAGTGACCTTTGGGTAAACTATGTCATCTCCGTACTAGTTAACTGCATTGCAGTATTAGGCTTGAATTTTGCAAGAGATGCCCCAGATTCACAGTGCCTTTCACTTATCCATGTTACAAAAATCAGAACCAGATCTTTCCCATATAATAAAAGCCTCAAGCGATAGAGCTACGAGATGAGATGACTAATGAGGAAGTCCTGGAGGACATTGTTGAGTACTCAAATAAAATCATAGAGACAAAGTCGTTCCTATAGTTAAAGTCCTACAATGTAGTCCTATGATTGCGTAATTTACGTGGGAAACTGAAGAAAATATGAGGACTAAATACCCTCACCTTTTTCAACAAGGTATGCAAATTTTAAGGACAAAATTTTATTAGGGGGATAGAGTTGTAACACCCGCAACCCTAATTAGAAAATCTCGATAAACATTAAACAATTAGACACCAACATAGTCATGCATACATTTCATTATAATTCAATAATTGACAAGATTAACAAATCATGGACTAATCATACTATAATAAATATAGAAGTTTGATGAATCAATTCTAAAAAAATAAATTGGTAAAATTTAGCAGTCTATGTTACTTTGATTTATATTAAGAAAAGAAATACTAAACCATCAGGAATCTAAAAATTTATTGAATAAAAAATTAGTAGATTGAGTGGAAGTAATTAACCATTAAATTGAATATATATACAGAATGTAGATGATATAAATGAAATTGTGTTGAAGAAATAATGTGGAAATTAGTAGAATTTGTTGATTGCGTATAGAATACTGTTTTTTAAAAAATAAAAATATCTTAACCAATAGCTAATATTTTAGTAAATTAATTAACTAACATCTAAGATAAGCTCAATGAAGAAACCGACTTACTTTAGATAGAGATGCTCAGTCGACATTTTGACTTGAGGATATAAGCAGATGGATTAAAGCTTTAAAAAAAAAAAGATCAAGTTCTCTTGCTCCAAATCTTCTCCACTTTCATCATAAAAGATTAATCGAAGTCTGATTAGCATAGTTAATTTGCATGTTTCATCATCAATCAAGGTAAAACATCCTGGTCTTAACTTCATATGATCGATTCTTTTCTAAAACAGATGATAAAAAGTTGATTTTGCTGTTATAGGTTGCATTAGAGTGTATAAATAACAAAGATACCGTAAGCTTAATTAATGAATTAATGAGTTGAAATCGAAATAGAGATCAGACTAGTGATTTAGTTATAATAGTTTGTTTAAGTTTATAGTGGATATAACTTTAACATGAATTGTTTTATTATTCTCAATTTTTACATACTGTGGGATTAAATAATACAAAGTACATGAATACAGTATTTCTGATGAATTTCTAATTCCAAGACAAGTGAATATATTTGTATAGTCTATTTCATTTGTTAAATGAAATATCTGCATTGACTCTTGGGTAAAATATGGTGTATATATAATTGACCATAAACTAATGAAATGAGTAGAGAAAGGAAATAATGTAGTTCAAATATTTGTTCCAAGTAATTGTGTTAGTGAGGTGATTTTGACATGGATATTACAAATATGAAAGATGTATGTTAAATAATATAGAGTTTATATAGTATGAGGAAAAGTCAATAGTTGCCCAAATATATTATTGCATTTTCACTTATATGCATAAAGTATGGATGAGATGCTAGCAAATCAATTATGGCTACTAAATATAGTTTGTATCTCCTATAGGAGAACTAAAACGAAAAATCCAAAAGTATAGAAGACTTTCGGCATTGCGAGAGCTCAAGTTATACAAGGTGAGTGTATTATAGTTTCTATCATGAAAATGTTTATATATGGTTTTACAATGTGATATATGTATGTATATTTTCTGACAACTGGAGGGACCTTGAAAATTTATAGGAAATCCTTTTAGGATGTTTTCAGAAATATAAGTATAGAAAAGTCCAAGTAGAGATAAATTATTTACGGACAATCAGATTCTGTCAGGTTTTCAGACTACCTAGTGACAGGTTATGCGCATATGATACACTCATTCATGCTTGTTAGACCTCTAGCTGAATGATTCTCGTTATGGTGACAATGGGACAAAAATGTCGCGTATTTATACGCAACCACCTTGAAGTCAACCCGCTACCAAGGTTGGGCGGTTATCCTCTGCACGGATAACCCAGAAGTGGCCGGTCTTAAAGTAACTTAAGACTGTTTAGAAACAGTTTTCATGACTTGGGTTAAGTTTATGATACATAAAGTGCGGTGTCCAAAATTTTCTTATACCGATTATGATTTTAATATCTAAATATTTTATATGTTGTATGAATAAAATGATGTATATTGATATAAAAATGTGTCCAAGAAAACTTAATAGAAGATATAGTTCATTCACTAAGCTTTATGCTTACGTTTTCGAAAAATTGTTTATGTTCTTCCCTCCAGGTTAACGATCAAAGATTGAAGCGAGCTTTTTCGGATTCAGATTTAATCGAGATATTTCAAGTCGGTTTACGCGGCAATAGACTTCATGTCTGGTCTTCATGTTTTAGATGTCGGTAAAAAAAAATATGTACTAGTTTGGCTCTCTAATATAGTGCATGTTAGCATATTATTTAAATAAAGTATGCTAATTGAGATTTTTTTTAAGGACATGTTTATTGAACCAGACTTAAGGAAGTTTAAGTAATGGCATGTAGCGACCTCTTAGTCCTTAGTAGGGCTAGGAGGGACGTTACATAAATAATCCATATGAAAGAATGACAGGGAAACAAATATAACAAGCTTTGATGCCAATGTTAGATTTAATATATTATATGAACATTAATTCATGGAACTTGTATTTATCCTAAAATCGATTTATTTGTTTCACAAGTCGATAACATAAGCAGGTTGTAAACGAACTATATTATAAGTTTACGGTCTAAGTGCGTACCTTATTTGCAGAATAATTGCTCCAAGAATTCTCCACGAGTTTTCTTATAGGAATGATAGAATATATTTAGTAGGATTTAGAGAATGAGAATGAACTTAAGATTGTGGTGAATGACCACACTATTTGTACTGTAATGGTACCTCTTTATCAAAAGGTACTTCTTACGGATAATGCATCTATTTATACCAAAACATATATTTTTCAATAGTCACACCTTTTCATAATAAACTCCCTACAGATATCTGTTTATATATAAAGGTGTAGTCATTCATAATATTAATATCATTTCATCTTTTAATTAATTTATTAATCTTCTATAATAAATAAGTTGATTTGAATTTAGTTGACCCTCATGTGTGGATCCGACCCAGTTCCAACAATGATTATGATGAGTAACTCCATGCTCCTAATCACTTTTGGAGTAATGCTATTTATACAAAAATTTTGTATACAAAATCCTACATGGTATTATAAGTGACAACAGCCACATCACTAGTCCTGATTAATTTTAGTAATACTTAATGATATATCCAATGCCACCTACACTTCCATGTAGGATTTCGTATACAAAATTTTGTACAAATAGCATTACTCATAACTTTTGACTTGGTGGAAGATCGTCAGTGTGTTATGAACATCGGTGCAATATGGTTGCTAGGGGCGTTTGAGAATACTAAGATATGGTCTCCTGATCTATTATATCATGAAAAATTTATTCGAGTTCCGATTGAAGGCATTCCTTGGAGCGAACAATTATGCAGTGTATGGGGTGACATGGTTAAAATTGAGGATGATATGGTTTTTAGAAAGAGATTTAATTGCTGCCATTTTTCAAATTAGGGTGAACAATCATATGATTATCCCTTATCTTTTTATGGCGGCAATTGATAATAGGAGTTACGAGCTAAAGGTCATTAAGGAAGAGCATGTATTTTTTAGCCCCATTGTTCTGCGAAATCTTCAATCAGTCAACGAGTGGAGTCTACCCAGCCTATGATGTATTCCATGGCCGAGAGGTTGAACGTCGATGGTGGGAGTGTTGAAACTATTGTTCCGAAAATTCAGGTAGAACAGGTTAGAGTCCGAAAATTCGCAGTCTGAATCAACAAAATCTGATTCTAGAATGCCATGCTCTATTATCTGCCGAAAATATAGGAGCTTGTCTAAGTCAAAAATATTAATATACATGAGAATATTGAAGAGGAGAATGTTATGGAACTAGATGAAGCTGAGGTAATAACTAACTCTAATCTTTCAGCTAATTGAACCAACTCAAATTTGAAGGTGGTAATCTGTTTTTAGTGCCTGTGACTATTGATAATCCTATTTTCCATTCGACCATTCTCTCATCAATTAAAAGCGGGCGGTTATCTTTGTTATAATACTAGAAAGCACCGCAACTAAATTTTAATTTAAACAAAAAAATAAAAGAATCTAAGCAGGGCGGACCTACACACTAGTTGGAGGTCCCACCCGACATTTTGGAAAAAAATTAATAATACCAAACGAACATATAATTTTTTTTCATAACATAGAACACATAGCAACTTCTGTCGTAGTAGTAAGACATTTCAAGAGACATTTTGTACACCTTATGCACCCTGGGTTCGGATCCCATTGATAGAAAGGGGATTTTTTTTTGCCTTCTCTCATTTACATTTTAAATTATATAATATCCATATACCTTTATAAATAGGATTATTAAAGTTTTTAGTCGTGATAAATTGGACTAAAAATGGCGGGCCGACACACAAAAAATACCGACACACGTCTGTCAGTATTTTTCGGTTCGGTTCAAAATTGGTCCGGTTCGGTATTTTCAACAAAATTAAAAAAGGTGCAGAAATAATATGATAATTAATGATTACAAAGTAATACAACACATGAAACTGAAGTGGAAACCCATTATGTCTACTAAATTATTATGTCTTTGTCCGTCTTGATTTTCCATTGAGCTAATTCCTTGAACCAGAAACCAGTAGGGGAATATCAGCTTTGAGTTTAAACTACACGAACAAGTCATTATCACTTCCTCTTAAACATCATTACCTGCATAAGTCAGCAGTTGCCAAGGATTTGTCATAACAATGCAATTTAGACAAGATTGTCGAGCCAATCGATCCGAAATCCTACGTTGTCGATAAAACCCAAGGTCAGGTTTGCTAGGTGATGACCTCCTCTTCCTCGAACCAATTAGGTTTGTTGATTTTCTATCAATAACTTCCAATGGTTACAATCATGATGCAGTTATGAGTTACTACCAATCGTACAAAAGCATAACCAGAATCTTATAAACAACAAACTGTGGCCCCATGTCATTTTTCAAAACATGCAATTTGAAAAGAAAGACGAAATGGACTCGAAACAGAAGCTAACCTGATTGGATTTTTGCTCACTTCTAATGTCATTCCTTCTTCACTCCCATTGTTACGAGGGAAGATGCATACAAGATTTCTCCAGAAAATCAAATCCAATCAAATATCCCATTAGAACTGCAATTGCAAACATAATAATATCAGTTCAACATTTGCCATTTGTTGTCATAATAGTACTAATAAGTGTTTCAGAAAGACGTCCAACCCATTATGTTTACTAAACTATTTTTAAGATAGTTGTCGTAGTTGACATTCTTTCACATTAAGTTGCTTTACAAAATAATCTACTTTTAATTAGAACAAATTAGTATAAGTTAACATGAATAGTTAATATTCACTAACCTCATTAGTGTGTGTGATGACAGAGGACATAACAGGAACAAACTGTATTTTTCCAGTGAAGTGTATTTTTCCAGACGCCGATAAGAAGAGGAGAAGGAGTTGAGGTCGTGCGAGGCCGAGATAAACCCATCGCCGCCGTACCCTCACCGACCGAAACTAGGTATGATTTTTAACCCTTTAAAACCTATCGAAATTCATGAAGAATCACATCAATAGAACGAGATTTGAAGTTTTAAAAATTTGAAACCTAAACTTTGACCGGAGATCTAGGACAAACGAAGCAAGATATGGAAAAACAAACATCATCATCGTGTTTAGAACATTTGTATTTGGTTCTATCTGGTGGTGTTTATTTCTTAAATTATTTTTTGAAAGTATTATTTCTTAAATTATATAATATCCATATATAGCCTTATAAATATGATTATGAAAGGTTTTAGCCCTCAAATATAAATTGAATTAGTATATATAGCATTTTCAAATATGATTACTAATGTTTTTAACTAGTTCTCAAATATAAATTCAACTAATATAAATTAGTTTATCATGATTGTATCAGGTAAATTTTATATACATATAGCCGAATTTATGAATCACGATATTAATAAAGAAAATACGTTTTACTTAGAGAGACTTTCCCACACAAACAGTTCGTAGCAAAAACGGCCCAATAAATCCTTAGATCACCAGATCTATATATCTCAATATTCATAACCTTTGGTGACGTACCTAGTTCATTATCAACTCAACTGAATCAGACCAGACAGTACTAACTCAGTATCGGATTGACTGAGTTAGTTTGATACTTTGTCATGCTAAGTCACGATCACCATAGTAATCCAGAGGAAGGACTTGGGCATCATCAGTTTTCCACAACTAAGGTGCATCAGCAAGAGCATAGGCGATCTTTTCAAGTTCTGGTTCAGTTCCTACTGAATTATCTTTCCACTTTTTGCTGCACTTAGTTTATCTGTAGGTTATAAGCTGATTGTAGGTACTGGTCCAATTGCTACTAATCATGTACTTGTTTATCTTTCACAGTTTTTAGAATATGCATTATCATTGGATTATTGATTATAAAATATGTTAGTTCATACCGTACTACTACTTTACAATTATTGTTCTGAGAATTATATTCAAGTAGTTAATTGTAATCTATTTAATTTAGTATTGGCTATTTATCCGCTGCTATTTAGTTTTCTAGCTTAAGAATATGATTGTCTTAGTTGTATTAGAATTATTCTTAAGTAGATCATTTGTACATTTAATCAATCACTTCGATAAAATAGAGATAATTTATAAGTGGTTGTTAGATTAGCTTTGAGTTGTATCTGGTTAAGTAGCCACATTTGGTGACTTCGTCGAAAAAAGTTAGGACTATCAAATTATAATTGGTATCAGAGCCGGGATCGTCATGTAATTTGGTGATATTAAGTCTTAACCACTAAGAAGACAACAATTCAAGTAGTAGGGAAGAAATACTCAGACATTTGGGATGTCTAGTTTGGATCGAATCACTGATCATCGATGAAACACGTGAACTTAAAGACACAATCCATACAACAGAAGACGAAATCATAGCAAGAGAACTTGATGAAGACAATGACTATAACTAGTAACTTGACAGTGAATGTTCAAGGCACATGAGAAAAGAGAAAACCCTGCTGAACAATATAGTACCAAGAAGATATGGGTCTATTATATTCGGTGACAAAAGCAAAATGAAGATCATAGGAGAATGTACTTTAGCTCTAAGAGACAATGTTAGATTAGATAATGTATTTCTCGTAGAAGGATTAAAAACAAATCTAATTAGCATTAGTCAACTATGTGATCAAAATCTATTTGTCAATTTAAACAAAGATTCTTGCAGAGTTTATGATAACATAAATAATTTGATAATACATGGAGAAAATCTGATGATAATTGTAACAAAATTATTGACAAATATAATAAATATGTACGTGGAAGAGACCTTGTCAACTCTCATGATCAACCTGAAGGTAGTAATCCACAGAAGATATCACATAGAAGCCATATCAGGAAAGAAGATAAAGTTTTCAGAAGAGAGACTGCTTCTCAATCTGAACACTTGGATCTTATGGAGAAAGGACTGGATTATGAAAACAATAACAGAGATAGAAGAAATCAAGGAGGTAGAAATCATTTTCAAGCCATGAATGGATCAACAATTGAAGGAACTCTAGCACTCTATACAAAGATCATAGCTAGAGATATCAAGAGAAGAAGGAATATAAGCAAACATTTGAAAAAGACACATGTTGAGGAAGCAGATAAATACTGCTTCTACATCTTCTTGATCAAGACTAGAGCAACAAAGAGTATCATGTAACTCTAAAAAGAATCACATCAAACTTACATGGATCATGTGGCTCCAGGCAAAGTTCTGGGCCAAACATCTGAATCTTAATCAAAAAACAGAATACATGAAAGAAAATTCATGAATTTGAGCTCTGATATGGATTATAAAGATCTTAAGATTCAAAAATGGAAGAATGAGCATGAACTGGATATAGAAGACCAAAAGAAGTGTTTCTGCATGAAACTTCAGAAACAATCTAACAAGAAAGCACAGAGCAATCAAGGAAAAAATAACAGTACCAAAAAGTTTTGGCATAAGAATCCACTTAACAGAGGAAAGCACCAGAAGGAAGATGATAAAGAAGTAACAAGTGCTTATACAACAAATGATTCACAAAGCAATGAAGAACTTGTAAAGGATATCAGGTATCCTGTTTCAACTACTTTTCAAAGCCCAGGCAAAATTTCAAAAGAAAAATCAGAATCAACAAAAAATGAATATTATGATTTTCAAATTTTTAAATATTCTCTCATTATGAAAATAAATTCTATGAGAAATTTTTTTACTTAAGAAACTTGAATATCTACAGAATAATTATTATTTTTGTGATAATCATAATGAGCTTGAAAGGAGAATACAAATGTCAGAACAAAGATTGAGCAAAAATGAAAAAGGATTGTTGAATTATAAAGAACGGATTAAGAAGACTCGGGATACTTTCTTTAACTCGAATGACAACCTAAAGAATGAAAGAAGATCTTATGCAATAAGGGCGGCTGATCAACAAAGAAATCAAGTTCCATTCATAAAAGAGAAAAGGCAACTAATTTGTTATCATTGTGGAATCTCAAGACATATTCAATCACGTTGCCACCAGTTGAAGGCTCAATTTTTAACAAGAAGAACAAAGGAGGTCTCGACAAATACCATGTCTAAAGATTAACCAAACAAATGACAATATGACAGAGATAGATGGAGTTCTAATAAATGGGAGATAACAGTGAGTACTAACTCAACCAGAAGCAATCTAGAGAATAGCGACTCAACAAGAAAGATATGGGTAGAAAAAGAAAGATCAAGGAAAGATAATGAGTCAAATTCATTAGATAAAGTTTGATCAAAAGCGAAAGACTCTACCAACACACAACATGAAGAGATGGAGAGATATAAAGGACAATTGTCATATGGAGTATTGAAACAAAGAAAAATAACTACTAAAGATCAACTAGGAGATATGGATTCAGAAGAGAATGGCTGAAAGTTGGTCAAAGGAAAATTAAAAGTTGTGTAAAAATTATATATTAAATAATTTAATGTTTTCGTTGTCCATATAGAATAACAAAAAAACTCTCAAAACAATTTAATACCTTACGTGTTATATTTGGAAACAAAATAAAAATAATGATAATACTCATAATAAAGTTCTAGGGAAGTTGGAAACCAATCATCACTATTCACAAAACCCTTCAAAATCAAAAGTAAACAAAAATGGAAAACCCAACTAGCATTTGTGTTGATCTCTCAACTGAACCAGATGACGAGTATGTCAACCAACAAGACAAAGAAAGTCAGTGCAAAGCAATAGTCGTCTACGAACTGCCAAAAGAAACAGAGGAGCAACATCAAGTACAATCTTTTGAAACTATAATTAAAGACCCTAAGGTTGTATCTATTGATTTAGAAGAAACTGGTAGTAAAATTTGATGAATTTATTAAATGTGTTGAAAGTGACGAATTCGAGAATGAAGATATTGCTGAGGGTAAATTAGATAGAATTGTAAACAAGAGTGTTAGTGAGCAACAAAAATTATTAATCAAGAATATAAGAAAGAAAAAGACTTAAGAAGAACTTGGTATGGTGTTCTAGTTTTCAAAACCTAGTATCTACAATAAGAAGACTCATCAAGTCGAAGATTATTGGAGCATTATCACCAAGGTACCTGAAAAGGAAGATGATGGTTAACAAAAGAAGTTGAAGAAAGAGGAAAGTAAGAAAGCTTTTCGACTCTACAACACCATGAAATACTAATGAAGAAGAATGTAGGTATGACTTTGTTCATAATGAATTCTCTGAGAAACAAGGAAGCATTGAAGAGATAAGAGGAGGGAATGATGATTTAGATATGTCTGAGAAGAATGGCACTAACATTGAAAAGTGAGAAGGCAGCAGATACACTAGAAACTTATATAGAGGATGTTGAAGAAAGTCAACATTCAGGAACAGTTAAGAAGACAATATCAAATACGGATGGACAAGAAGAAACTGGACAAGCAAGTGATAATGCCAATAATGAAGAATTAAAGGCAAAGCAAGGAATGTCAGGAGGATCTAAAGAAGAAATACAACTTGAGACAATCATATGAGGATACAATGGAGAAGATGAATTCTATCGAGGAAAGGATGCTAGAGCACGTGGTGAAGGATTAAAATCCAAGAAAGATTCGTACTGAGAAGATTGTTTGATCCAGCTGCATTTTAGAAGATCGGATGGTATGAACAGCTAGAGAAATTAGGACTTCTTCTCAATCTAATAAAAGTTGAACCATATGTGGAAACCGTTGTGAAAAATGCATATGCCCACATTACTGAAGATATAAAAAACTCAAGCTCACACCACTATCACAAGTTTTGGGCAAAAGGGCATGAGTACCAACTTTCTCCTAAACACATAAACCAATACTATGAGTATGAACCATCAGAAGATAGATTTATGTTGGTTTTTGACGATCTAGCAGAAGAGCTCACAGGAGGAAAACAGAAGAAATGGCCTAAGGAAAGAATACTGTGTTTAGAACTTACTACATGCTATGCTACACTATAGAAAATTGCAATCTACAACTGGATGCCACACAGTCATGAGGGAGTAGTGAATCTTGAACTTGGCACAATTCTTTATCAAGCTACTAGCAATCAGAAATTAGATCTTGGCACTACATTGTTTGATCTCATAGTCACAGCAGTGTCAAAGACTGAATCCTGTTATTTTTTTGTCTGTCCTTCTCTAATTTATGGTATAATGGTTTCTCAAGGGCTCATTAAGGTACAAAAAATTTTTGGGAAATTATACACATGAAAGCACTTCAATGATTCTACCAGATTACTTGGACCAGTTAAGAACATTCAGACAGGATATCCAATGAAGACATACATAATTCATCTACACCCAGACCTGAGTCTGTTCAGCATAATTTGAGCAGCTTTGTTGAAGATCAAGGAACTTTTCTTGAAGGTCAATTGAAGTATTTTCTCAGCATGAAGAGAGAGGCATGTCGCATGATCTACTCTGTCAAGAAGGAACTTGACAAACTGCCCCCAACTAATGCTAATATGTAAGGGAAGTGTTTCGTTTGAGGGGAGACGCGTTTTCTCTTTACCTATTTTATGATTATGTGATATTTGAATAACTTTTATTTTTTCTTGACTATGGATGCCTATTTATGACTATTTTTACTAAGTATTATTTTATTACTCTTCGGCTCTTTTAGCCAAAAAGGGAGAGAAAAATAGGCTAGTACATTTCTAGAGAAGTTTCGTGTTAAGTTTTGTCAAAAAGTGCCAAAGGGGGAGATTGTGAATATATATTATATGACAGTTATAAAACACATGTGTAGTATAGATTGTCACTTTTTGACACAATAAAATTAGGTGCAGAGTAGTAATATTATTTTAAAAAAATGCTATGTCATGTTAAGTATAATCTATTATTGTAATAAAAATAATAAAATTTGTATTCATTACTTAGATAGAATACATCACTCAGATTGACAAGATGAACGAATAAGATTCAATCAAATATAATAATTAGGATTGATGAAGTGGCAACATCAACAGATGGGATTAAAAGATGTGTTATACAAGAAAAAGATCAAAACAGAATAAGATACATGAAGACTTAAATGGAAAACAAGAGCAAAATATATTATCCTGGTGAAAAGGAAACTGGAATAAATCATGTAAAAGGAAATAGTATTTCATGTATATCAAGGATCTCCACTGATATGATTTATAGATATATTCGGTAACTAGCATTTTCAAATCAAGAGAATTAAAACCATATCGCGTACAATTCTATCTTCATGTTTTGAGTGATCAGCAAGGAAAAAGGAGCTCTAAAAGGAGGGCAAGTTTCAAACAGGACTTTTTGCACAAACAGCATAATAAAGAGAGCATTTGGAAGGGCGTGTCGAGTATCTCCACCTCGTGCCTCTGTTTATTGTCATAGGTTATCCAATATTTAAAGGGTTGTGAGTAGAGATCGAGAGTACTAGCCAGTGTTGGCTAAGTGAGGTAGAGTCCTAGAATAGGTCGGATCATCTAGGTCTAGAGTTACATAAGAAATAATTGAATTATAGGTACATCTATCGTCTAAATCAAACCAGCACATTTCATTTAATATCATTTGTTTGATTTACATATAAATGTCTAAACCTCGCCACACATCCAGAGAGACTTATCATTTGCACGTCAATAAATCTAATCAGTTTAACTCCAATAGTTATAACCGATTCATCCACAAGTCTCAAACACAAATACATTTTGCTTAAAGAGACTTTCAACACAAATAGTTCGTAGCACAAACGGTCCAATAGATCCTTAGATCACCAGATCTATAGATCTCAGTATTTATAACTATTACTGACGTACCTGATTCAGTATCAAATTAACTGAGTCAGATCTGAAGATTCTGGTTCAGTAACAACTCAACTGAATCAAACTAGAAGGCATTAAGTCAATATTTGATTGACTGAGTTAGTTCGACACTTTGTCACGCTAAGTCACGATCACCATAGTCATCTAGAGGAAGGACTTAGGCGTCGTCAGTTTACCACAAATAAGGTGCATCAGCAGGAGCATAGACGATCTTTGTAAGTTTTGATTCAGTTCCTACTGAACTATATTTCCATTGTTTACTGCACTTAGTTTATCTATAGGTTGTAAGCTGATTGTAGGTACTGGATCAGTTGCTACTGATGAAGTACTTGTTTATCATTCACAGTTTATTAGACTCTGCATAATCATTGGAATATTGATTATAAACCGTGTTACAGTTCATATTGTATTACTACTTTACCATCATTGTTCTTAAAATTATATTCAAGTAGTTAACTGTAATCTGTTTCAGTTAGTACTGGTTATTTATCCGCTGTTGTTTAGTATCTAGCTTAAGAATAGGATTGTCTTAATCGTATTTGAATTATTCTTAAGTAGATTATTTATACATCTAATCAATCACTTCGATAAAAAGATAATTTATAAGTGGTTGTTAGATTAAGTTTGAGTTGTATCTGATTAAGATCCAATATTTGGTCACTTAGTCGAAAAGAGTTAGGACTATCAAATTTCAGCTATGACCGATTGATGAACAAATTTTGTTTAATCCTTGCAAAACCTTATTAAGAGCATAACCAATTCCAGGATCATGGGTAAGAATTAAAACAGCACTTTGCATAACCTTTTCACGAGCATGTTCAAAACAACTCTTCAACTTTCTTTCATAGCAAACAATGTCTCATCACACATAGTAGATTCCCAAGATATCATATATGCACATCTCACCATGGAAATATTGGGATCAAATAAATTAATCAAGGTAGAATAATCCAAAGGGAAGAGATTATACACGAAATCACAATCTCCAATTTTCAAGGCCAGCAAACAAACATGATGCAATTTGTGACCAGTTATCCCAATATCGATTCCAAGATCAAAGTGTAGGCATCGAAATTTTGACAACCAATGAAATAATGATCCGTCACTCTAAGTTGAAAATTAGTCCTAGAGCAAGACATAAGAATTGTAGCCCTAATTCCTAGGGTTCCGACGCCGTAAGAATGAAGTCAATCGGAGGTCCGAAGTTCGAGATACGATCATTATACGAAAATTGTTTAAGGTGAATTAAGGATGAAAATAGAGGAATTTAGAAGTCAATGACTAATCAGACTAATGCCAAAATATAGCTGACGACCTAACTAGAAGCGTGAGTGCCAAATATGCTGGAGCCGGACCAAACGTCAATTGATTCCTATCCTTGGAGATAGTAAATAAGGAAAGTATTCAAGAAGGTTTTGGATTTGACAACTAAATCAGCCATGTCGATGACAATTATAATCAAAATATTCATCTTTTAGAAAGTCTTACAATTATATTATGTGAAAAGGGAAAGAAATATTCAAAGTTAATTTAATTGAAAAGAAATTGGACATCAAACACACATATATGGAATAACTGGACAAGCACTAGCTCCAAGCTAGAAGAATACATTACAGATACGATATTTACTGGACAAGCACTAGCTCCAGGCTAGGAGAATACATTGCAGATACGATATTTGCCAAATCAGTGTAGAATGGCGTCA
The DNA here is from genome assembly GCF_046630445.1 of Rutidosis leptorrhynchoides. Lineage (NCBI taxonomy): Eukaryota > Viridiplantae > Streptophyta > Magnoliopsida > Asterales > Asteraceae > Rutidosis > Rutidosis leptorrhynchoides. Next base: position 58,109 of record NW_027266455.1, on the reverse strand, counting down.
CTTTCCTACACGAAATATTTGATTACTTGACATACTTGTACAAAAGAAAAGAATATTTTGTCTTCATGTCATCATAATTAAACCAAATTGCAAAGAATATATTCATAGTTGTCATACAATGAAATGGATTCTGCATCTTCTTGAGTAATATTGAAAGAATGACTGAATAATATATTTTCTAGCTCTAGAGATAGGAAAATGGAAAGTTTTTGACTTTGTTCACATGGTATTGACGTGCATAATACGTTCAAAAAAGAGGAAAAAATATATTCACGTATTTATGACTTCAAACCTCCAAAACACTATAAATAGACCCCTCCCCTTCACAATTCACATACTGAGAATTTTGGAGGAAGTTGAAGAGCTCTTGTTACGCCGCCAGAACGTCGTTATGCTGTCGAAATCCTTCCCGTAGACAACTTAATCCATAAGTAAATCCAGCCACCTCTCTTCAAAAAGCATAAAGGTATAAGCTAAAAGGTATACGGTAAGGAGTAATAGGAAGAAAATTGGTTAGCGTTGATCAAAGGATCAAATAGTTGTGAATTCCTACACTTTTGAAATTTAAATTGTTGAATTGCTAATAAAACTGCTCTTCATTATCGTATTCAGAATATTTTTCTTTGTTTTATTCGTGTCTTCACAAAGACCATAACAAAATTAGCATTTTCCATATCTCGTTTAACCATATCACTACCACACTTAACATGTCCGACTTTGTGGATGCATATTATATCGAGGCATTATTTGACTATAGGTTGTCACTTTTTGACCTTAGGATGGTTAAGAATAAAAATATTTAATAAATTATGTCTTAAGAATATTAGCTATATCAAGGTATCTTTTGGTTTGACCATGAACATTTTTGATCATATGGGCTGTTATTTTTTACGATGAATATAATCATGGATGAGAAGATATCACTTGGATTGCCAACATGGAATGCATCGATGATTAGGATTGAATTACATATTAAGATTGGATTGATGACGTTGGACTATCAAAGGCTAGAATTGAAGACATCTACTCCAAGGCAGGAATCCGGGGACATAAAGTCAATAAGTACATAAGGAAGCGTGATAGTTATAGAAAAGGAAAGTTCTATTACTTTGTGCTTAAGAATCAAATCAGGATCAAACCAGGAATTACAGAATAAGGAAACTTGATCGTTATAGAAAAGGAAAGTTCTATTACTTTGTGCTCAACGATCAAATTAGGATCAAATCAAGAATTACAGAATAAATCACAATGGATTATGTCTTCAAAGGATATGAGTGAGAAGCAAGGCAAGGAGCAACTATAAAAGGAGGGAAAATTTTTAACGGACCTTTTTGCACAAACAGAGCATCAAGAAGGATACAAGGTAGAGTGACGTCAATTCCAATCTAGCCTTCATTTGTTGCCATAGGATCGAGAGTACTAGCCCAGTCTCGGCTAAGTTTGGTAGCGTCCTAGGAAGTAATCGAATTACTATTCTAGGACGCTACCAAACTTAGCCGAGACTGGCTAGTACTCTCGATCCTATGGCAACATAGGAAGTAATCGAATTACTATTGAAAGTCTTGTTGTGTGGCTTGTACACAACATCTAGGTAATTTGAGAATATTATCTTCCCCACTGCACGTTTCAATTAATATATCATTTTTTGATTTGTTTATAAGTCTCAAACCTCACCACCAGTCCAGAGAGACTTATCTTTTTACGTCAGTAGATCGAATCAGTTTAACTCCAATAGTTACAACTAATTCATTCACTTAAAGTCTCGAGCACAATTGCATTTAACTTGGGCAATAAGCACAAATGCGTTCAACTTAGAAGAGACTTTCATCACATGGAGTTCATAGCACAAACAGCATATTTGATCTTTAGATTACCAGATCTAGAAGATCACATTATTCACAACTGTTGTTGACGTGTCTGATTCAGTAAATCATTTAACTGAGTCAGATCTGAAGATTATGGTTCAGTATCAACTAAACTGAATCAGTCTATAAGCCACTAACTCTGGATCCATTTGACTGAATTAGCTCAAAACTTTTGGAATGCAGTCAAGATCACCATCGCCACCTAGAGGAAGAACTTAGGCATCATCAGCTTACTCAACTAAGGTGCATCAGTAGAAGCTAAGGAGACCACTATAAGTTCTGATTCAGTTCCTACTGAACTACCACTTCACTATTTCACATCAATTAGTTTATCTATAGCTTGTAAGCTATTTGTAAGTATTGGTCCAGTGGCTACTAACCAAGTACTCGTTAATCTTTCATAGTTTATTGTACTCTAAATTATTGATAAGACCAACCGTTATAAACTGTGTTAGCTTGTACCGTACTATTGTTTTACAGTTATCATTCTTAGTTTCATATTCAAGTAGTTAGCTATAATACTTTTAGATAGTACTGGTTGAATATCCGTTGTTTAGTATCTAGCTTAAGAATAGGCTTATCTTTATTGTTTTCAAATTATTCTTAAGTAGATCCTTTGTACATCTAATTAATCACTTCAATAAAACGAGTTATATGTAAGTATTTGTTAGATTAGGTTTGAGTTGTAACTGATTAAGTTGCCTTTTAGGTCACTTAGTCGAAAGAGTTAGGGCTATCAAATTTCAGACTTTATCCATAGCACAATTAACAAAGCTTGAACCAGAATGCATGATCATCATAGAACTATCCATGGTAAACAAAGGAGATTTATGCAAATAAAATTTCTCTACCTCACGAGGCAATTCAATGAACTTCTCATTCTCCAAGTTTCTAGCACAAGTTTTATGCATGATGGGTTTCTTGTCATATACCTCAACCATGTAATTTCTGAAATTTGGCAATGAATTGATGTCATCTGGTTGAGTGGAGACAATATCCCTTTAACAAATTATGGATTTCTAGGACAATGGTTGCATAGGGTGACTCATTTCTTTTTCCTCCTCCTCAAGGTGAGCGGGTAAAAAAGACGGCAAGTCAATTAGGATGGCCTCCTTTTTATAGTTAGGAAAAATATCACAATGTTCAACATGATCCGGAACCATCACATATTTTACTTCACCACGTTTAACAACATAAGAATTTCGTCGTCCACAATCAATGGCATCATTATCAAACATCCAAGGTCTCCCAAGTAGAAAATTACATATAGACATAGGAGTTACATGGAATTATACCTTGTCTTCGAACTCACCAATGCCGAAGGAAAAGCAAAATTGTTCGGACAGAACAATTTCTGGTGTGAATCAACCCCCACCACTTTGTAGGGCTCAGCCAAAGGTTCTACTTGGAGCTGCAACTTCTCAACCATGTAGGTGGAGATTAAATTCTCACATGATTCCCCATCTATGATGACTTTGCAAACACGTTCTTAGACGGTGGCTCTTGTACGAAAGATAGAGTTGCGGCACAAATCGTTACTGGTTGAGATCAACATGATGAGAATGGAATAGAAGCAACCCAAGAGAGTAGGTTGTGCTCTGATACCGGCTGATGGAGAATCGTGACTAGAGAAGTTGAATTCCGATCAAAATCCGTCCAAGAACACAAAACAGGAAAGTTCTTCTCGTTGGCAGAAAACTGGCTGTAATTTCAAGGGCCTTTCCCGACTCAATATTGGATGAAAACAGTGGCATCTTGATCCTAAATTGAATTTTAGGTTGTCTTTTTTCCAATGGAACAAGAATCTCCCTGATCGGATTAATAACAAGTTCTGTAGAGCTTGTCGAAATTCGGTTGAAGGTGAAAGGCTTCTTCTACCAAGCAGAAACTTAGGTCTAGTTTCTGACGAGTGTAGAGAAAGCAATTGAACTTGATTGGGATGATTCCCAAAACTAAGCTCCAAGATGTCTCTTTAATGTCGTTTTAGATTCATGTTAATCGGACCAATATTGGGAGAGTAACGTTGATTTTGGTGAGACTGTAGAAAACTGGGCGAGTGAAAGAAAGATGAACAAACACGTGATGATTTTCTGATTAATCGACAAACTCGAGTGTTTTCAGATTAAACACACAAACTATGAGTGCTTTCAGATTAAACACACAAACTAAACAAGCTTCACGCTTTTCCTTTTCTCAATTCGAAAGTCTTATTTCATTGATCAACAAAATGGGGAAATATAAAGAACAGAAAAAGAAACAAAACAGCCACAAAATAGGGACTTCCTAGATTCCTAAATTGTTTTATCATTAAAGTAAATATGACTAGGAATATAAATAGTTTCTAAACAGAAAATATCAGGCAATAATACATGAAATTCGGTCAGAACTATAAATATAGATAATTTAGTTCAGTTTGGTTCAATCATCAATTAAATGAATTATTGACAACAGAACTGATCAAGTGAATGGATAACTGATGACTCCATCCTTAATCTTCTTCATCTTCACTCCAAGGTCCTTGAACTTTTCTTTATAATTCTTCTCATCCTTCAGCTTCACTTTGTACTTCTTGACTCTCACTCCTAGCTTAGGAAGTTATTTGTTTTACGTTGCTTTCTTGGCAAGAAAACTAGGACACTCTTTCTTCTTTTTCAAGTCACGGCCAAAGTAGAAGAGCTTATAACCGTTTCATCTAGCATCAACATGAGTTTCATTAATCTCCTTGTCCCTCTATTCAGCCTATACAAATAAATATGTTGCTTAGAAGACAAGAACTAGCTCAACTTAGCTCAAGGGATGTTCAACCAGCTCTTTTCCAATTCCATTGATCATCTTGGCGAAAATAAGAAGTTCGACTCCTTTAGGGACCAAGTCATCTTTGGACAAGATTCTCAAAGACACATTAAATGCTCATCCGGACAAAAATCTCCAAACCAGCTCAAGCTCTCCTCCAGCTCATACTAGCCATTCATCATGAAGAGCCTCCAAATTAAATGCAAGTTCATGCTTCTCCAAAGCATTATTTGGATTCACACCTATTCACACCATCAAGGTTGTTTTCACACATGTTCACATGACGCATAAAAGGCTGCCGCCAGCATTTACTCAGGAGTTGAAGCTTTCACATTAGTTCACATCATGCAATTACCCCATTCATGGCTGCCAAATTCTATCCATGCACCAAAGTTATTACTTCAGTTTTTAATAATGTATTTAGTTTCTTTAATTCTCTCAAGAATATGTATGTAGTTTCTCTTGGAGTCTTTTCCTTTTGTTCATGCAGTAACATCTCCTAGAGACTACTAGACTTCCTTTGCCATATTTGGACCTTGTATTAGCCTATATATGTGCGTTATTTCTTCAATAAAATTCAGACTTTGTTACAAGAAAAAATCTCCTATTATTTTATCTTTTATCACAAGTATAGTTTCTTTCTAAACTATAATTTTTTGTTGGCTTCATAACAAAACTTTGTTTATTTCTTTTCCTAGAAATATAATTTTGGTCAACTCAAAGGGGATTTGAAAAACTCGATCACTATCATCATTTGGACACTTAGAAAGTCTCTCAACTTTTTAAGTACTATAACTCAAGATTTCCTTCATTTCAATAGGGAAGAATTTCGGCCAAAGCCTTATTCTTTCTCTTTGTTGGATTTCTTCGCTCCAGTTTGTTTCTGCTGAAATAACCTGTGTTGTAATAGGATGTGTTGGAGTAGACTTTGTTCTAACCGTCCCTTTTTTAGTATCTGTAACGACCCGATTTCAACAATTTCTACGATGAGTTATTTTGAGATTTTTAAGTCGATAACCATATCATAAGATCTTACTTCTACGACAAGTAACGTTCTAATTATACCGTTAGATTTGATTTGAGACGATTGATTTAAGTAGCAAATACTATAGAATGTTTCTACAAAAAAAAATTTTACAAGAAAGTTTTACAAATGTCCAAATACAATCTTTGAATTACAATAGCTTATTTCCAATACATATAAAAAAATACTACCTACTTCCCACTACATGTACTACTTACAATTCTACACACACCTACATAAAAACTTCCAATCGGCAGCCACTCTCTGCAAGAAAAACCATGGCAGCCTGCAAAACCAAGACAAGCAGCCTCTTTTTTTGACAATCTTTACAAGACAACAACAACACAAGTCAAACAAAAATTTTCATCACATGCTAAGCCTACAATTATACATAACCAGTATGTCAAAGACATCTCACCCAAGTTAAAACAAGTTACCCTTCTGACAAATGCATCTGTCCACAGTTGGATCACAAGAGCTTTACAATATCAACTCTCAACAGGAAACCCTCAAATCAACTCCAAAATATCAACAAGCCTACTGTTATTTTTCTAAGCCTACCAGTTCTCTATCACGTTATAAACAACACTCACACTCATTACATAGCAAAGCAACAACCAGAATCATCATCAAACACATAGAATCAATTCTGCCAAAAATAGAACAACTCGGAAATATAATTTTTCTAGAAAGCGAAAAACTTACCTTAGTTATGTTCGTCGTCCATCATTGATCGTCACCGTAGCCGTCGTTGACCCCGCAACCGCCGGGAACCAATCGAGTCGCAGCCGAGTTAGGACTGAGTCGAGACCGAGTCAACCGTTTCGAGCCAATTCCAGCCGAGTTCCGGTGTTCCCAACCTGTATCAAAGCTATTCAATACCGGAAATCATCAAACTCAGTCAAATCAGTAAGAACCCTAATCTTCAAATTCAATTCAAGCCAAATAAAATTGTTTTTATCGTCGACTTTAGTGTAGAAACGATTAGAAGAAGGAGTAGAATAACATATATCAGAATCAAGGCAAATCCCCAATTAAACGGATGAACCTTAAAATTCAAAAATCCTAATTAAAGATTAACGAAACAAAAATCAAAGAAAACTAATCTTGGATTCGAGTTTCCCGTGTTAATTACTACCGGAAACGGTCGACGTTCGAGCCGGAGACAGGCAAGGACGACGAAGAAGCAGAGAGACGACGGAGAGAGGCGGGGGAGAAGCAATCCGGAAGAAGAAGAAGTGATTGGACCGATCTGTCCAATCATTTTTATAACCAATCAGTGAAAATCGATTTTATTGTTAAAACACTAAACTGCCCTTTCAAGTTTAAAGTATTTACAAAAATGTTAACGTGATTTTTTTCGATCAATTACAAAGTCAAAGGTTTAATTGTCTTTTCAAAGTATTAAAATCAGATCTTTCGGTTTATTTCAATTCAATTCGGTTTAATTCAATCTGTCAAATCGGTTCAATTTTGAATCACCCGCACCTATGTTAAAAGTCATTTATACCCTTATGTTTTTAAAATATTTACAGATTTACCAACGCGTCAGATTTATAGTCAAAGGTTATTTTTGTAAATTCGTACAGGTTCGGGTAAACTGATTTTTAAAATATTTCGAACCTAATAAAATCATTTTTACTCGTCCCGAACCTACCAAATATTTATAGTAAGTTAAATATATTATTTTGAACATAATACCAAATATTTAATTTATTTTAATTTCTGAGTTAATTAAGGTTATAAGAATATTTTAAATATAACTAAGTATTTTTAAAATTATTTAAAGTAATATTTCAACTTGAAAAATTCTGTCAGAATATTATTTTCAATCCTTTGAAGTATTATGTAATTTTTATAATATTTTTCTATTATATAAATGATTAATTAAATAATTAAACTAAATAAATGATTTAAGATAAATACCAAAATAGAATAACTTAAATTAAATATTTAACTTTAAAAATTAGAGCCACTGCGACGAGTGTGACGCATAGGATTCAATTCGAGTAATTTTCCATTAAGCGTTAGTACTTACGAAATTAATAATCGATATTCGATAGGTCGCTAAATTTCACGCTAAACGGACAGAACGAATCGAGGAGCACTATAAGGTGAGTGTTACTTTCCTTTTAATTATGAAGAATATGTTGATGCTTTATGAAATATGTATATGTTACTATGCCGTGATTTCTGTTATATCAAGGTTTATGATTTGTTTAAATGTATAGCGTAGTTATGTATTATACCTTTGAAAACTAGAGAGAACCTTCAAGACCCTAAAAGCAAAGTTTTATTTGCTTCTTAATGACGAATTTAAAAGCAAGTTTTGCTTTATTATATATTATATGTATATATATATATATGCGAACCCAATATAAATGTTTTCTTCGAGGGAATTCGGTGGACTTTGTGGCGACCAATCCAAAGAAAGTACTTAATCCTTACGTGACCCCATGATGACGGTCTGATCAGAGGGTACGGCTCCCCTAGTTTATCTAGCTGGAGTTTATTTATGGCGCCCATGGTGACGGGTGCCGAGGTATTAGGATATTACAGTAGGTCGCTCCTGTTGTAGTCATCCTAATGTTTTTCACTGACGGGATTCGACGAGTTTCTAAAGATGCTTATGAAGACTTATAATGACAAAGTGATTTATAATGTTTATGAGTTCAAAGTTTACCTTAAAGATATTTTAAAGTAATTTTTTCAATAAAACCTCACTAAGCATTATAGCTTATCCTTTTCGAAAAACTTATGTTCTTTCTCTTCAGATTGAGTTGGAAATTTCTGAAAGAGGAGTTAGCATCTTTTTCGTCCAGTCAGTTTTCGTTGGTTTAGCTTGTGATTCTCATCACTTGATACACCATCATGTAGCCTATACAATTAACCAATAATCGATCACAAATAATATGCGACATAATTAGATGATAATCTATTTATACCTTATATATATAATGGCCGATCCATTCGCCCCAAGTACTTATGTCAGATAATTTTTTTTGTATTTAGTGTTTATGAAAGGTTCAAAGTGGCTTTTTAGTACAATGTTCATTTTCAAACCAAGAGGTCTCATATTCAATCCGTCCAATCTTCCTTTTTGCAGGGATAATATCACTCGAGATACCTAAAACCAAACTTTTTTAACACAGAGGTACCTCGCATAATTTTCGTAACGAATTCATACCTATTTCGTTAAATCCTCAACAAACTCATACCTACCATTTAAAAAAGATGATGTGTCTTTTTTTCCCGTTAGTTCATCCAACGTGTGATCCACCTAGGATCCACGTGGCATGCCACGCATACAAAATGACCCTTTGCCACAAAACCACTCCGACCACCACAGTTCGTCGACCCACTTCCTTGCAATAGCCATCACTTCTCACCATCTCTCTCCGATGTCGAACAACCACCTCCACCCATCTAATTGATCCACCACCAAGACTCGTGCCACCTTCGCTCATCGCCACTCGTGTTTTCCTTTTCAATAGCCACATCTCAACACGATGACGAGTTGAGTAGCAAGAGATTGCAGAAAGTTAGAGCTCTCTAATAGAGTTTACTATGCAACACTCATAGTTTGAGAGAATAAAACTTTAGGTCCTGATTTTTTGGAGAAGATGAAGTTCATGTCCAAAATTTTTAAAAGTTGCATTTTCGTACTTGTTTCATAACATCACTGAAAACTCAAAGCTCAAGAACGGTTATGGGTTCTGAAAAACTTAAAGGGAGAGGCTTTAAGAAAGTGTGATGCCATGGAACCTCTAGAAATGACAAAAATTGATAAGACCTGAACTTTTAAAAAGATAAAGTTTAGTCCTAAACTTTGAAAATGATGAAGTCGGGTCCTTGTAATTGAAACAGAGACAGTAATTTTCTTTTTTTTCTAGGTTTGACATTAGAAAAAATAGAGATTTGTGATGTTGTGATATGGCTATCCATCAGATGGTGGAGACGAATGGAGGTGTTGCACGTCTCGCTGGAATATCGATTAGATGGGTAGAGGTGGTGGTCGAACTGTGGTGGTCGGAGTTGTTTTGTGGTGAAGTGGCATTTTGTATGCATAGCATGCCGCGTGGATCCTACGTTGTTGACACAAGGGTGGACTTATGGAAAAACGGTGACATGTCGGCTTTTTTTAACTATAGATATGAGTTTATTGAGGATTTAACAGAATAAGTATGAGTTAGTTAGCAAAAAATCACGAGATAGCTCCCTATTAAAAAAGTTTGGATTTAGGTACCTCGAGTGATATTATCCCCTTTTTGAACTTGTTTTTTGTGACAGTCCATATTATAAATCTATGTGGAAGTCGATGTGTTATAATAATTGATTCGTACTATCCACATTAATAAGTTACAACTTCTTTTCGAAAGCTAATCGACATAAAGGACTAAAACATGATGGAAAGGCGGGTGTTTGTCTGTGGAGACAATTGTCGATTTTGTGGTGACCACGTGCCATCGCTTGTGTCTGGTAAGAATGACCACCGCACCAGGAGAGCCGAATTATTATATTTGGTATCAGAGCCAGCCATGTATGCTTTCAGGATTGTGTTTGGGTCCCTCAGCAAGGACACTGGTGGTGATTGTGACAGCCCACATTGTAAAGTAATGTGGAAGTCGATGTGTTAAAGTAATTTATTCGTACGATCCATACCAATAAATTGCAACCTCTTTTCAAAGCTGAGGGTGCTTGACGTGGAACACTATAGATAGGTGACTTAGGGAAGTTTTCTCTAGGACCGTTTGAGTAATGACAAAACATGCTGAAAAGATGGGCGTTGATATCCAGAAACAATCTTCGATTATGTGACGACGTCATGTCACTAGTGGTTGTGCCCGATAAGAATGGTTATTGTATCGAAAGGAACAGGTCGTTATACTTTTTCCATTCTTCTATAGAACTGCTTTAATATTGGTAAAATAATTAATAAATAATATTTTACCTGTATAATATAAGTTCCGCCATGTCTGTCTTCTTGCATTTATTTTTTCCTTTTTCTTATTAAACAATTTAAATAATGACAAAATAATGACAAAATAATTATTAAAATAATATTTAATCTATATGATATAATTTTCTACACACGTTTAAGAAACTTTTTAAACTAAATATTTCAACAGATAAATTTAGAATAACAAGGAAGTATTAAATTAAATGTCCCTATCACTTAATTAAATTATAAGTTAAGTCTTTACCATTCACTTCACAATATTTAAAGTTTTTGTTTTACATATGTTAAATAGTTAAATAACATATATTTTGCAATTATAAAGAGTCTTAGTTTAAGGTTTTTGCCATTTTTTATCATTAATAACTACTTATAACTTTTTTTATAATTATTTTCATAAAAAGATTTTATCCACTTAAGATACTTGAGTTAGATGTGAATTATATGTGGATGAAACAACAAATTCATTTAATATGTTCATATATTTAGCGATTGAAAAAAATATTATAACTTCGTATAAAAAAATAAATGAATGATATAACGTTTAGTATTTTTTTTTCGTGCACATGTATTTTTTTCCCAATGATGAAATTTTCGGGATCCGCAGCTGTATATACACACGTGTGACATTTTCCACTAGTGTAATTAGGGTCATTTTTCAGTCCTTTGGGTAGTTTTGGTCTTTTTAATCAATGACCCCATAATGTTTGAGAAAAAAAATTTAGCCTCCAACTATTATTTTAAGTACAATTTACATCTTTTATAGGATACTTATATTTTTTTAGAGAACGTTTATGTAGATGGGGTGTTTGTAATATAGAAACTTGTCTCTTATGCCATTCTGAGCCTGAAACTGTGCAACATCTGATTTTGATTGCCCCATGACGAAATTGGTTTGGAATGATATTCTGCCAAGATGTGAGAAAAATAGGCCGCCTTTTTGTTGGAGAACAGAGGTTGGCTGGTTTGCTAAGAAAGCGGTGGGGAAGACAGTGTTATCGAAGATTAGGAGATGGACTTTGCTGTCTTGTCTATGTAATATATGGCAAGTCCGGAACAGAATATTATTCAGAGGAAATGTTTTTGATGTAGATAGACTTATACAGAGTATTAAACATGCCATGTATTATCAATTGGGAAATTGAAAAGGTCATACACACTTGGAGATGTTAGGAAGGTGGAGTTGATGTAATAGACGCAGCTTGTTGCGTCTGAGTTTTTATTCTTAGTTTTAAGTTGTATTCGTCTTTTCCTGGTTCAATAAAATAAATTTGCACCAAAAAAATAAACATATAAAAAATTATTCCAAGTGTTTTTTTAAATATATGTTCAGTTCAATTCAATTCAAAGAAAAAACATCATGTATTTTAAGACGGTGATAATATATGTAACTTATATCTTAAATTATATGATATTTTGATTTTTTAATCATAAATAATTTATACATTATATTTTGACATGAAGATAATATTTAAGTGGAGACTGGTTGATTTTTTTGAACTTTTGTGAAAAAAATGTCAAGAATTTATTATTGAAAATAACAAAGTGAAATTGAAACCTCTATATGGAAAACAAACTAACGTTAACATCATACAGTACAAAGGTGATTTTTCTTCAAACCATAATTAAACACACAAACGCCAACATGAGATATTCGGTGTCTCATGTATCACTTCTCGATGACATGAAAATGCTGGCGAGGGACAACCATAACATACAAACCAAATAACATACATCCAATAATAGGCCCGACCCAAAATACCCATTGCCCATTCCAAAGGTGACCCCCTCTCACGATAGCCGGACCCAAGCACCTAGCCGGGTGGAGCCCCGCTCCGCTATACCCTTTCGTTCCGGTCACCGTCGTGGAAATAAATACGAGTAATCCCAAGACTATCCCAACTATGAAACAAACGGTTACCCTCCCAATTCTCTGTACTTGTCTTGGATCAAAAGCCATCCACACCGAGGAAAATAGGAATACAAACACACATATAATCTCCATCCATAGGGCCTGACCCATTTCCAAACCGATTTCTATATTCGACCCGTCTGCTCCTTGAATAATGCTGGTGACGTGGCACCCGCCTAGTTTGGAACTTCTCTCAATAGAACTGTTGACCACGGCTTTTAGTGCTAGTGCACCGAGAACAGCTCCTATGCATTGTGCGAAAATATAGATTGCAGCTCTGGAGACCGAGATCAGGCCGCAGAATAAGGCGGCGAACGTGACGGTAGGGTTGATGTGACCGCCAGAGACAGGGAATGTGGCGAGGAGAAAAATCGTGACGATGATTGCTATGATTGTTGACATGACGAGGTTTGGTGTGCTGGTGTCTGTTTCCAGTGAGGAGATTACAATTGTGTCCAATGCGAAAACTAACACTGCTGTTCCGAAGACCTCTGCAATAGATGCTCTCCAAACCTGATGATGTTTTGCCACAATTTAGATTTTTCAGTTTTGGAATGACTTCCACACGTTGGCTTAAACAACTTTCGTAGAATGATAAACAAATAATGGCTTCAATAACACTTTCTTTTTTTTTTTATGTAATCAATAACACTATTTTAATAGCAAATAATATATGGGAATGAATCAAAGCTAGTTAAACATGTAAGCCTATATACCTAGATGTGCCATGACCTATGGAGGGTTCGAGATAGTGGACTTGACGATATTTAAAAAAAAAAAAAAAAAACATTCTTAATAATTTAATCAGAAAGTAAGGCATCATATTTTTCTTTGGCAGATTTTAGAAACAAATTTTTTTAGGAGCAACCAACTACGGCGTGATCAGTTGGTTACAAGGCATTTCCTCCGTCCAAAATAACATAATTAATCATATACTCTATCTATCTATATTTTGATTAATGTGACATGATATAATTAAATAAATATGATGAGAATATTTTTGTAAAAAAAAATAATTTTTAGGTATGATAGTTTGTTGAATTTAGAGAAACTTAATCAATATTATTTTTAACAAAACTATCCTCATTATACAATATTAATTATATTATGACAAATTAATCAAAACATCATTTATTTGAAGATGGAGATAGTAATTAATATGAACATACAAATCATTATTTCAATTAATTAATTTTTACTTTTTATAATATTTATAACTTTTACTATACGAACACTTTATTTAAGTTCCCACCCAAATATTACTCTCGAAGTATACCCTTATTATCTCCTATTTCAACATCTTTTTAGCTGAATATTATAGATATAATTATTTTTCATGTTTACTTTTTGATAAGAACGTTCAAACAACTTTAAATCGAAAGTTTTGAAAGGATGTTTAGTGCAATTAATAAAACTTACGAGAGGTCGTCCTCGCTACCGTATACATTTCTACCAAAGACAAAAAAAACCATGAGTTTTAGTTAGAAAGAAGAAAATTCATATATGAGTACCGTTGGTGATAAAAACTCTTCTAAGCCAAGCATCTTCCTTAATGGGCTCTGATTATCTTCTGTGTCAGACTTCCATAACAACGCCCTGAAATTAATAATAATCATTTTCATCATAAACCAAAAAATAAAATAAATAAACTTCAATAACACAAAGAAGAAAAATTAATATTGGAGAGCTTAGATACTTGCATTGGGGTGGTCTTAACTTGTGTTTCTTTACCACCATATACGTTTTCTTCGTCCCCAACATTATTATTATTATTAATGGCTCCTGCGGTTCTGTCCATCTTCTTTTTCTTTTTCAATAGATATGTATGCAACAGTGTGCCATTGGAGTCGTATTTATATCCAAAACTATGGGATCAAATACTTGTCTTATACTAGTTGGCAGTAGTTCAATTTAATTTTAGTATTTGATAATAATATTATATTTTAAAATTAGTAGGTCTCCAATTCGACTCGAGTTCGAAACATGTGAATGTAAAAATATTCATTTTATGAATGAGCGCATCCAAAATTATATGGGTGAGAACATCCATATTATATTAATTGTTGACCCTTAAAATCATAATATTTATTATACTTTAGTACGTACGTAATAAATATCAACTACAATATGGGCTACTTTCCTGCCACTTCTTTGAATTATTTGATGTCATACCTTGAAGGATTTTCCACACATGAAGTGGACTTTTTTCCTTCTTAATTAATACAGTAGAGCACATAAGTGGACTTGCATACCCGCTTTTAATGCAAAGATTAAATAAATATACTACATTTTTTTATTATTATTATTATTTTGAGAATTATACTACACGTTAATTTTGATTCTATCTAGATATATTGAGTTGTCACGCTAAATTTTATAATTTTCATCAAAAACAAATTTTATAGCCGGCTCGCGCGGTTCACATGAATTCTTTTTATTTTCTTTATCCTGTCTTCACATTAAAGAAAAATTCACGTGCAAAAACCTTAAATCCTTTCAATTTAATATTTTCTATATCATCTCACTAATTTTAAATACTCCAATCATAATCACATAATGCTTTTTAGTTTTCGAAATCATTGACCTTAAATTGGTTTGAGAACATCACAATCGTAATCATCGTAATGTAATTATGATAGATAATGACATATACATAGAAACATCCAAAATTTAGACATAGTTGTCAAACAGACGTAAATTAAGACATAGAAATTACGTTTTACCCAGATTTTCTGTGTTAGATTATAATACTCACCAAATTTGGTGCATACCACGTACATTTCAAAGTTATGATATGCATATTCATCAAATTTGTGCACATTTAGTTTTACCGTGCATGCTAAAAACGTCTTAGATGTTGTAATGGTAGAGAGGACGTCTCAAGACGCATATTGGTTTGTGCCACTAGTCGAGTTGAACATGCATTATAACTCGGCATAACCTATATTATGAAATCACATACCGTCCTGATTTTATATAATTATTCGAGTTAATTAAACTGTCACAAGCCGGGGTGTTATAACAGTTGGGTGTTTTCAATTAAATCCAATTATAACAGAATGATGATAATTGAATGGAACGCAATAAGGAAATAACACACGCTATTTTTACGTGGTTCGAAACCAACCTGATTTCTACGTCCATTCACTAAAAATCAGATTTATAAGTACATGGAATTTTCCTTCTAACTCTCTTCCAACTCGTCTCACCACAATTATAATAATAAACCTTAACAAAACTACTTCACCACTAATAACTATAAGTATATGTAATTTTCTTAGACTAACCTCATCTTACACCTCACCATAACCTTTATTTGAAAGATGCACTTCTATAATCTGACCAGCTATATGATTACTTTTTTTCTAGGAAGAATATTTTTTGATTTCATAATTTCTGCTAAATAAATAAGTAAACTATTTAGTTCAATGAAAATTCTATAACAGGAAAGCTGAAATCACACGTTAATGTCTTTAACGATAAATATGTGCTCCACTCTTCTCCATATCAAGACTGCCGTAAAGAATAATAAAAGAAACAGTGACGATTTCTTTTATGTGGAATGAGGGAGGATTTTCCACAATTGACTCCAATTAAGAATGAATATATCCTAAAATATTTTTTTTATGAAAATAATATATATTTCTAATTTACCCTAATTTAAAATCTCCACAATTTGAGTCCTAATCAATTGTGATGAAAGATGACAACATTAATTAAATCGGCTAGATTCCCGGTCAGACACGGTCGAAAATAAATCATGCCGTGACAATACAGTTGGTCATTTGTCAACCCTTATTATGAGGCGTAGAATTATATTTTTCTTTAACTCATGTATTTATGGTTAATTAAATATAATATTCTATATTAAAAAATCAAATAAAAAATATTGGACAGAATTTAGGTGTGGAGTTTTAGGTATTGGTCATTTAGATTTTCTTCAAGAAAAAACATGTGTACAATAAAATCCACTCGGCATTTAACCACAATTCTATCGATAACGGAACACGTTCAGTTGGCTAATTTTTCGGCCAAAACAGGTAACATTAAATAATAAAAAATTGGGCCCACATTAACCTTCCTTCTCTTCATGCCGGCCATCTCTTTTCTCCCTCCTCCCACTCTCGCCCACCATCGCCATTAGGGTGGGCATCGGTTCGGTTTGGGTTAAAATCGAGAATAACCGAATCGAACCGAACCGAAAACTGAAAATTTAGTTTGCCACAACTGAAATCGAACCGAATGCATTCAGTTTCGGTTTGGTTAAAAACCGAAAATTTTGGTTCGGTTTTCTGTTAAATCCGAACCGATTAAAAATTGAGAACAAAAATCAACAATCTGATTGAAAAAATAAATTATACAGAGTCCTATAGAAAAGAAAAATAATCATTAAAACAAACAAAAATTAAATATAGGGACCTATATATAAGAAAAATAAACCATCCCCTTCGGCCTTTGACATGATCACGACCATCGATCACCTATTCACAATAGTTAAATGACTCAAATTCAAAATTTTAGTTCTCTGGCTTTTAATTCAACTCCAGAATACCCTAAAATCTAAAATCCTCGATCAAATTCTCATATCTTTAACCAAATTTGGTCCTAATCTAAAAAAATCGAGATCTGATAATAAAGTTTCTCAGATCTAAGTTTCGAAAGGAAGGTTAGAGGAGGAAGTAAGAGATTTCGTCGAGGATGATACATTGTGAGTGAGAGATGGCGGATTACGACTTGATACCTCGAAATTCGAATAGCGCCGCCTCGACTCCATTACCGCCACTTAGTTTTCCCTTTGCTCATATGAAGAGATCGTCCTGGTGAGTCGATTTTACTCGTGAAGAGATCCTCAAATCGAAAAGTGAGAGGGTTGAAAAGAAGCGGAGAAGAAGAAGACCCGAACATGATGTAGAGAGAGAGCGAGGGACGAAAAGAAGTGGAGAAGATAAGAAGAAGAAGAAGAAGAAGACGTGTGTTGTAGTGTAATTTTAACCTTAAAAATAAATTAAATTAGTTTTTTTATTCTAGTCGGTTTGGTTTAAACGACGGTTAACCAACAACCGAACCGAAAATAACCGAAAATTGAAATGCCATTTTTGCAACAATCGAAACCGAACCGAAATATCGGAAATTGCAATCGATTTCGATTATTTCGGTTCAATTTCGGTTTGATTTTCGGTCCGGTTCGATTTTTGCCCATCTATAATCGCCACATCTTCTATCTCTCTTTCGTTATCGTCCCTCAAAATTTTCAATTAATCATAAAATCACAGCTTACGTCCAGTTAATTAATCGAACATACTATAAATAATCGAAAATCTCAGCCTATACTGCAGAGAAGGCTTTAACGGGAACAATAATTAGGTTAGGTTTATTATCATGATCTTAGTCGATTGGGTTTGGTCGTCACTCGTCAATTGAGTCTGTATGGTGGTTTCGATATGTAGATTGAAATTTATAGATAGATATGGTGCTAAGATGATTGAGGCTTCAGGTGTTGGCGATAGTGGAAAGGGCAGGGGATTTAGGCGTTATATTGGTTAAATTGATTAACAGACATTAACTCTTTGTTTGACAGAATTTATAAACTTGTGCACATCAGTTGCTTACTTGTAATTTTATTTTACACATTTCAACTTTAAATAAAGATATCTACATGACCAACACCTAAAAATCTCCATATCTAAGTTATGCCCAACAATATTTGCATAAAATTAGTATATAAATCAAGATAGTAGTCTAATGATTAAGACATTGCCTTTCTTCTCGAGAGGTTGAAGGTTCGAATTCATTGGGAATGTCAAAAAAATAAAATAAAATTAATACTATCTCCGTTTCACAATACTTGATGTTTTGGTTAAAATGACATGGTATAATTATCAGGTGCACTGAAGGTATTTTTGTGAAAAAAAATATTTCTTAAACTTCCCCAAATTGAAGAGAACATCATGTATAGCTTAACAAATATTTTCTTTGATCAACATACCCTCATTATAGCTAGTAGTAATCTTCTTATATACTAAAGGAGAAGGACAAAACTATATGTTTGGTCCTTAACGTTTGCATGTGCAGCCTACATCATCCCTATCATATGAATTCGGGTAGATAATCCCAACCTTTGACAAAAAATTAGATAACTGATCCTTGATCGATAACGTCCGTCAAATATTAATGATGTGGTCAGTTAAACCTATAATATGACGACACATGTTATTTACGTGTAAAATGTGCCATGTCACTTATTTCAGATATGATTAACTTGCATTTATACCTATACCCAAACAAACCAGACAAACAATACCTAAATGGTTCTGTCGAATTTCCAGCTACAGGCTCCGACATCGATGAGCGATGGCTCATGCCAACAACGCTATCTTTCATGCCGACGTCGCCACACCACATCAATTCCGATGACCCCTCTTTCGAAAACGCCGTCCATTTTGCGGCATCAGCTAACGAGTTCGTTTAGCTCTGCCGCACCAACTCAAGTTGATGATCGTTCGTGGTAGTATTTCTGCTATAAGCTCACCATCCTTTTCTTTTCTAAATTTCCTATTGTATTCATGATTAATATTAATTTTTTCAATTCCACAGAGTCTCGCTATCATTCGATATGATTTTGCAGATCATAAAAAGGAAATGGCTACAATATATATAGTCTTTACATCATCAACAAATCATGTGGACTGATCTCTTAGAAGGTATAATCTCTGATTGTGTTCCATTGAATTGCTCGTATTTATTTGAAGTGCAATGCTAGTATTGAATCTATTGATTGCTTTTGACGAATGGTTTTGCTTTTCAATAAGAAAATTACGATTATGGCTCAGCGGGACGACCAGATACAAATAGTCATACAAGCTTTAGGAATCTGGATTTTTCGATTTAAGGTTCATACAAGAGAACTGGGGAATTCTATTATGGTTTAGGGTTTGTGAAAGGGAATGATTTCTCGATTTTCACTGTGACAGTAGTATATATACTCTACCAGAATAATTGTGATTTGAGACGGAAATTTGCGACAGGAAAAAATTAGTTGGAATTGCGACGGATTTTGAAGTCAATTTCCGATAGAAATGAAACTTCAAAGGTTGACTTTTCAGTCTCACTTAGCAACCGAATTTACAACGGAGTATTACGTTACCAACAAATTTCTAACAGAATTTTCTATCGCAAAACAAAGATGCATTTGCGACGGATTTAGCAAGGGAATTTTTTGACTAAAAGGGGCTTTCTAATGGAATATTCTATTGCCAACAGTTTCCTGACGAAAATTTATATCACAAAAAAGAAACATTTTTTACGAACAAGGGAATTTTTCGTTGTAATTGTGTTTTCCAACGGATTTTGCAGTGGCACACATGGACTTTTTTTTTGCGACGGAATGGGCTGTCACAATAAAGTTCATGATAACGAATGTGTAACTATCCAAATTAGACTATTTAGTACAACGATAATCGAATTAACTAATCGAATATACGAATATGTTGTAATTTTTATGTATGTAATAAACCTATGTTTATTAAAAAATTTAAAGAAATATTTATTTTAAACACATTGAAATCATTGAATCATATAAAAAAAATAATAATAGAAATAGTAAAAATTGAACGGTGAAAATAAATTTTAATAAAAATAAATAAATATTAAAGAGATGAGTCATCACTTTAGAATATGGGTAAATGACACATAGACAGGTGAATCTGTAGAAGGTAAACTAAACAGATAAAAGGGAAAGAAAGAAAATAAAGGGGGAAAAGAAAATAAAAACAGTCTCATCTCCGGTGTCACTCTCTTCAAACTGACCTCCAGCCACAAATCGAAACACACAGCCACCGTCCGGCCACCTCACGACCAGCCACTAGCACCGTTGGAAAGCTGACACTCGTAAGATTTCATAGCCACCAATCTTAGCTTTTTTTGTCGTCTGTGGAAGGAGAAATCGTCGGTCAAAGTCGAGGAACCAAAAGTCAAATTCGCAGGGTATGAAACTCAACCTTTCCTGAGAACTTTGTAACTTTTGGAAAATTCTAGTAAATCGACCACTAGTTATTTTGATCTAAAATTTTAACTGTATGTAAATAAGATTACATAAAATTTGAAAATATTTTTTCCAGAATTTATAGTCAATATAAAAGTAATGAAAATTCTGGACAGTTTTAAGTTATTTTATTTTTTCTGACTTATATAACATAGATGTAGACCTGAAACAAACTGAAAAATATTTCTAAAATTTTGTTGATTAATATAAAAATCATTACATACCTAAAAAGCTCATTAAACAAAATTGATAAGTGTCAAGTATAATCGATAGTTTTAAGTTATAGATTATCGATTCTATTGAATTTGAGATATAAAAGTTATAGAGAATCAACTATATGATGAAGGTAAATACATAAAAAAAAACTGAAAAATGAAAAAAATGACTTGAATATATTTTGGTAAATTTTGGACGAAAGTACTCTTAAAAGAGAAATTTGTCGATATAAGATAATCACCGGATTGATTCCGAGTTCAGTAGGTTTTGATATGTGTATGCTACTGGAATGAATGTTTGAGCAGTTACATTGTAATTGCATGACTATTGAATTATCATATTTACAACGACTAGGACAAAATATGACAAGGAGCATACCATAAGTTGATCGTTTAATTTTGTCGATATACGGCGAGTAAAGTTTTATTTACAATAGTGATTGCTGAATGGATTGACTGTTTGTGACCATGTCATGACAATGGGGACTTAACATATGTTTTACCATTGTGTTTTCTTTAAATGGCATGACTCGGTCAAAATATGGAAAAATTAGAAACCTTGAAAAAGGCTTTGATTGAATGGTTTTAGAAAATGATATACATATAGATATATTGATATGGAACTCATGGAACCCTATGGACCGACATGAGATAGTGAAGCTAGCTGTCTTATTGATTTATATTGATAAAGAGAGCTCAGCTTGAAAAAGCCCTAGTATCCAGATAGACTTCGACTAAGGGTTCATACGTTCACTTCCGGGCTCTGAGTAGCTTGAAAAAGCTTCTATACAGAAGTATTTGAACTTCGACTTAGATTTGGCCATCAAAGCCTTAGTTCTGTTATTTTCACTGAACGGTTCCAAATGAAATGTGAAAATGATTTATGGTTTGATTGATGGGATGGGTTGACATACATATCTATAGACGGTTTTCTCAATCATATTTTATATATGTGAAAACTTATAGTTAATGGGATTTTACTCACTAAACTTTATAGCTTATGTTTTCCAAAATTTATTTTCTTTTCTAGGTTGATTGGTTGTACACGAGGATCGATGATTTGAGCATTCTCAGGATTCTCGAGAGATCTTGAAGAAATGTTGGATACGACGCTTAGGCTTTCATTTTCTCTATTTTGTTATGATTTATAAAAGAATTGGCTCAATTAAATCATTAGAATTTCCGCTAATGTTTCAAATGTAAACATTACATTAGTAATGGAAATGTCTTAAAATGGAAGACGTGCATCACCCATTACGAATCCCCTTATGGGAGTTTGGGTGGGGGTGCCTACAATTTTATTGTATCAGAGCCAATGTTTTATTTAAGTTTACCAAGTTAGAATACTAACTCAGAAAACTCTATTTTATTTTCAGTTCAAGAATGCCACCACGTAGAGGTGGAGGTCAAGGCCAAGATCGCCCACCTTTAGCCAATAATAGGAATGTAAATCCACCATCTGTTCAAGTACCTCCTGCTGATCCGCCACCTCAGCATGTGCCCGCTCTTCCTAAAAATGTTTTACTGATTCCAGCATAATTGCCTAGGCATAGTGAAAAGGCCTTGATTTTGAGATTCAAGGAGGTGCGTGCCA
This sequence comes from Rutidosis leptorrhynchoides, assembly GCF_046630445.1. Taxonomy (NCBI): domain Eukaryota; kingdom Viridiplantae; phylum Streptophyta; class Magnoliopsida; order Asterales; family Asteraceae; genus Rutidosis; species Rutidosis leptorrhynchoides. The sequence goes on along the minus strand of NW_027266455.1, from coordinate 35,708 downwards.
AGAAATTTCATGGTACTGAGGACCCTGAAGGCATTGCCTTATGGATAGAACAGACAAAAATACATCTATTAGCTTTTTTGGCAACTCGAGAGGAGGAGATGTATTTGGTACAATTTTTTATGGTAGATAATGCTTTCATCTGGTAGAAGGGATTGAGAAAGAAGTTTCCATTTGAGATTACATGGCCTCAGTTTAAGAGGGAGTTGTTGATGATAGAGCAACTAACCATCCAGAAACTAGTGCCTCTCGCTTGGCATCTCGCCGTGACTCTAGCTGATCCTCGAGTTCTTTCTCGAGTAACGTGCGTGTTACCATGAACGCACGTCCTCCTACAAGACAAGGGTCGCCAACTCCAATACGTGAAGTCATTATAAAGGGAACCCTCTCGGTCTCGAAATTTCTCCTGGCATCCCAGCGACACTAGCCGCTACGAAGGACTGTTCCGGGCAAGTGCTGGAGTTAATCCCCCTCATACCCCAATGGCAGATTTGCGTGTCGGCATGAACCGTCAACGCCATGCCGATGCTCAGCATTTAGATGCGATAAATCGTCTGATTGAGGATGAAGTCCATTGTCGGCTGTGGGCTGAAATCAGCCTCAGGATGTCGTTGGTCACTGGTTCACCACCCTTCACGTCGCCCTTTAATGCATTTAAATAGGTCTATTGTCGTACCCCACAACAGGTTGAATGAAAAAAAAATGGCTTTCTACTCGAACAATTCAGGTTGAAAGGAAGAACTCTCATCTTCATCTAAGAAGTCCTTTAAATCGGAAAATCGTTTTATTGTTCTTGCTCAATTCGAGACGTCCAAGACCAAAAAGAAGCTTCAATTTAATATCGATGCAAACGGCAAGGAAGTCGTCTAAAGTGCAGATAGGACTCCACAAAAACAACTTACAAACAACCCGTACATGAAGAGACGTCCATATAATGGACAATATTCCAGTACCCCGACTCCTAGATCTCTACCTATAAGTGTTCATGAAGGCAAATTCCATTACACATATAGTAACAATGATTCATGCCCTAACACTCCTATCTATCAATAGCAGGTTGTGTATACTCAAGGAAAACATCCAAGGAGTACATCGAAGAACGATCAACCTCAAATGAAGGTGTTAGCTTAAGTCAAATCTTCCTCCTCAGATCCAGGATACAAATAACCTCCAGGATTCACTCTAAAGACTCATACAATCAACATTAACCGGGCAAGCCCAAATGATGCGATCGTCAAGCGGACTACGGGATTTGATGTTGACAGAATACTTGTTGATGTATGCTACAACATAGAAAGACTTGGTGATCCGGACTCTGACACTCTCAACGTCAGCATTCGAATGTCTGTTGGAGAAATGGCAATCGAGAGGCTCAAAGAACAAAACAAGTATTTTCGCAAAAAGATCCTGAAAAATGAAGAGCTCATCAAGGAGTTAAGTTGGTGATCCAATTCAAGGAGAGCTATGTTTTAAAGTTGTTTTCTATGTTATTAAACCATTCACAAATTAAGGGGGAGCTCAATTTCTTTTAGTTTTCGTACTTTTGATCGGAATTTTTATTTTCGTTGAATAAATATTCAGACTTTGACCCGTTTAGTCAAAAAGAGGGAGAAAAATTTCGTTTCTTTTATTGTGTAGTCTTCAAATAAACAGGACAATAACACTCTATTAGGAGTATGTTGTTTCTGGTCTTGTTTTGTCAAAAAAAAACCAAAGAAGGAGATTGTTAAGACATGTGTTTTATCGAGGTTGTTGCATTATTCGATTATACACATATATGATTATTGTCATTTTTTGACATAGCATATTGTAATAATTAATTATGAGTAATATTTTTTAGTTAAATAAAAACATTGTAACACATGAGTGTACTAATGAAATAAAGATATTATAAACATAAGGATTAATCTGATCACGATCAATAATGGTTAAGTTCTGATCGAATACATCACTTGGATTACCACAATGTACTGATGCGATTTATTTGTCAAAATATTTGTGATTGTCAAAGTGGCAAGATCGATGATCAAGAATCGAGTAGCACGCTAATCTACTTCGAGTCTCGAGAGTTGTTGACTAGGAGAAGTCGAGAAGCTGAGATGACTAGTCGAGTTCTCTAGAAGACTAAGGACACAGGGTGTCGACAACGATATTTAAGCGTCTAAGATCTAGGATGTAACCTGTAAAGCTCGTCGAAGACTCTAAGATCTTTGACGTATCTTCATGTGGAACGGATCCACGTGTGAGTGAGTGATTCGCCTTTCTAGTGATAGAAAGAGAATGAGTACAATTGTTTAATGGTTACTTGATAGAATTCATTTATTGAGGGGTTTATATAGGCAGGGATTTAGACTCGTAAAGACATATATGCCCACGGACATATGTCAGACACCGATCGGGTCTCTCTCGGGCTCTCATAGTTCGAGGGTTGAGAGACCTGGCGATGTTAAAGAGGTACGACTCAATTGTTCCGCTCCAGCGGTCTAGCTTGTAGCTGTATGTGCGTCTGAGCTAAACACAAGTCCCAACACATATCCTGAAACATGTCCCGTATCATAGACACTTGCTTACTCTATTTAAAGGAACTTCTCTCTTAACAATTGTTTATTTGAAATAACGAAAGTTTTGTTATAATAAATTCTTTGATATAATTTTTTTTTACTTTTATGTTTTTACCAATTTTAGACAATATATTACTTGTATTTAGAAAACTAATCAAAGGGCTTGAGATTTTTCGGAAAATCACAACTCACAAAAGAAAAATAAAAATGGTATAAGTTTATTTTCCAAATTTTTTGATGATTATATTCATGAAAGAATATATATTTATAGACAAGAAGTCCATAAGCTTCGGCAATTTTAACAAAATGAAAATACATGAAGTAAATAAAAATACTTAGGATGGATTTATGGGGTTGCGTGTGGTGGTTGCCGTCACCCCTTCTCTAACCATATAAGAAGCTCGCTCACTCGGCGACTATCTCCAAGACAAGCTCGGCGTCTACGACGTTTTCGAAGATTATGGATTGCAGGTCAACTATCTTGAGGACTGATCTACTCTCGATTCAGTTGCGTTGGTGTGGCGATGATGGTGGTGTCGTGGTGTTTATGTAGTGGGGATGGCGGTTGTGGGTGGGTGTCATGGTGGTGGTGTGATTGGGAGGTCCCAACGACGTCGTGTTTGTAAGAGAAAGATGAGCTTTTATTAGTATATCTATAAAACACTATGAAAGGGGGGCGAGAACAAAGAGAGTAACCTTCAGTCGCGCGTGCGGATCCAAAAGAAACAATCTCAGCCAATCAAATATCGGTTGCGTGCAGCCACTCTCTAAACCACGCGAAACGAAAAAAGCACCGCTTGCTACGCGCAAAACCCGTACATCTTCCTCCATTAAGCCACGTGTACTGCGCATATATTAATTTTCCGTAAATTTCAGTACTCTATTGCACTTCAAACATTTTATTACTTAAATAACCCAGATTTCAAATTGAAAAAAATATATATATTGTTACGGGACCCACTACTTGCACCGTCTACATTATCAAACAGCTTTTTCTTAGACAACCAGCTTTTAGTATTACAGTTTTATACATATAATATTGGTCCTCATATCTAAAAAAATTCAAAATTCGATTAAAAAAAAAAACATTCAAAATTAATCCATATTTGAGAATTTAAAATACTGCTCAGAAAAAAATAGTTTCACATTAACTTGAAAAATAAGACATTTTATGGAAAAAAACCCACGAAAATTGCACTACGATCATCCAAAAATGATTGTTATACATGCAAAAAATTTACTCTATCAAACAAATAAAGATCACAAATACATACAGTATGCATGCTTTTACGATGCTATGTGGCTATGAAGGACTATACATGTCACAGCTTAATTGTATTAGCCACTAACATCTGACATATTTTTTTTCCAGAAGTGTTGAATTACTTGTATTAATTCAGGTCTTTGTTTCTTATTAATTGAACGAAAAAAGTACATAGAATTGTCAATTTATAGACATATATATATATATGTAAACTTTAAGGCAGCTTATAATTTGAAAAAGTATCAATAGTTATACCAAACAGAATTTTCAACAACTAAAAATCGAAATGTTCAAATCAGACCATGAATTTATTGTGATTATCACCAAATATTAGTATTTATTTTCATTCTTTAATTTGATGATTTCGAAATATTCAAATCAGACCATGAATTTATTGTAATTATCACCAAATATTAGTATTTATTTTCATTCTTTAATTTGATGATTTCGAAATATTCAAATCAGACCATGAATTTATTGTGATTATCACCAAATATTAGTATTTATTTCCTTTCTTTAATAAGATTATCATCAAATGTTAATAACCAAAAGAAATAAATAAAACAAATCAGAATTACAGGAGGAATAAACTTGCAAACAATAAAAAATAACAATATTTTAAATATTAAAAACCAATTCGCGCTTGGCAAAATTATACAAAGGTATTAACAAATTCAATTTAAGATACGTGTAGAAACAAATTTACAATACAACTGATACACACTACCTTAAATTCCCAACTTGAGAAAAAGACCTCCAACTCTCACAATCCCTTCAAACCCATCTGTTCATCTTCCAACCCCTGACAAAAGATCCGAAGAACACCAAAGATCAGAGAAAAAACAACAGTACAATGAAATTCACCTCCCCATGAAATTAAAGAGAGAAATTCAACAGTGAAGAGAAAAAACAATAGCAACGAACAGAGGAATATACAAGAAAATCGATAAAAATACAAACCACAAGACAGTATATGGAAGTTAAGTTAATTTTGATAAGCTGAAATAAACAACGGTTTCTAACCATTGAATATATACTTCGACAGAAAAATACTTATAATTTCATGAACCCATACCTCAATCATTAAGCTTAACAATTAAACACGTGTACAACAACATTCATGGTAGATTAAACCGAATCGCCATCCATTTCGATTCTCCCCTAATTCCTAAGGCTCTAATTTCACCAAAAGCTAAAAGAGAAGAAAGAAAGAATTTTATTAAACAAAAGAGAAACAGTCGACTGATAAAATCGACAACACAGGGAAACACGAGCAGGAAAAGCAGGAAAAACAATACGTCGCGAAGAAGAACAGAGTTGCACTCTAGCACAATCTTAAGTTTCGGACCACTAGAATACAGATGCCAGTATTGTAAGGCTAGGCATTGAAAAGAAGAACAGGTTGGTCATGAAGGCAAAGTAAAATATACATTATGCTGTAAGAATGGAATTATACGCCTACCACTACTGAAATCGGTACCTACGTTTCTGGAGAACTTACTTAATAGAGAAGGTTCGACATCAAAAAAAGGAAATTTCAGGAGAACATCAGAACTTATAATTCTTTAAGCCAATTCACTTCCATTGGTGCAACTGTTGACTCAAGCATTACTGACGACCAAAAACACTATGTCTTCCGACTACATGGACAGAATTATCACCGAATTGGTTCATTGCTGCCACCGGATGAAAAAAGGCCCAAGTTTGCACAGCTATACATATTTGACACTGACAACGAGATTGATAACAGAATGCAGGCCCTTAAATTATCAGAGAGTTATGATGTAGACAGAGGAATACTTATAGAGCTAATTGCAATGTTGGATAGACACAATTCTATTGCACAAGCCTTTAGAATGCCAAGAGACATGTTTGAGGAATCCGCACTAAGGCCAGTACGCCTGAAATTAAAAGCAAAACGAAATGACATTAACAAACAATACAATACAATGCACCTACCGAATCAGAAGTAGTTGGACTATTAGTCGGTCACTTCCATGAAAATAACCCTGACAGAGATATTATAGTAGAGCACAAAATGGCAGGCTTGAAAATAATTAGCTATTTTCATCCTTATTTCATGGCTATGTAGTATCCAATTTTATTTCCTTACGGGGAAGACAGGTACATGCCTGGGATTAAATGCACCGGTGCCAACACTTCAAGGAGGGAAAAAAGAATAAATTTATCAATAGTAGATTTTTACTGCTGCAGATTTCAACAAAGAGACATCGAAGGTCAGAGCTTCCGAAAATGTGGACGACTATTCCAACAGTACATAGTGGATGCGTTCACGACAATGGAGCAAAACATACTGGAATTTGTGAGAAGAGAAAATGATAATTTCAGAACAAAAGTTTTCGTTAGAATTAGAGATGCTGCTCTCAACGGCGACACAAATGGTAATGCAATTGGGAAAAAAATAATTTTACCATCAAGTTTCACAGGAAGTCCACGATATATGATTCAAAACTATCAAGATGCAATGGCTATATACAGACGATATGGACCTCCACATCTATTTATAACTTTCATAGCTAATCCCAAGTGGCCTGAAATTAAATTAGCACTTGATAAAAGGACTATAGGCAGAAAACATACCTGATTTATTAAGCAGGGTCTTCAACATCAGGCTGCGATCATTACTTGCCGACATAAAAGACAAGGAATTCGAAAAAACTGAGGTCATTGTGTACACTATAGAATTTCAAAAAAGGGGACTCCCTCATGCGCATATACTACTTTGATTGCATCCAAAGTTTAGAGACCCTATAACAAAGGACATCAACTCAATCATCTTTGCAAAAATACCTGACAAAAACCTACATCCTATAGAATTTAAAGCAGTTACCGAATTTATGATTCATGGACCATGTGGACATCGAAACCCGTCGTCGAACTGCATGCGTAAAAAATATTTCTCAAAACGCTATCCTAAAAAATTACAGAATGAAACTACAATTGACGAAAATGGATTTGTTGCTCACCGTTCGTTTTGCGGTTTACAGATGCTCGAGCATGCTTAAGCTTGCTCCAAACTGTCTCGAAAAACGTGTTTTTTGCCATTTTTAGTAAAAAATACGTTTTTCGAGATAGTTTGGAGCAAGCTTAAGCAATCTCGAGCATCCGTAAATCGCAAAACGAACGGACCCGTAGTTCCCCATAACATAAACTTACTCACTAAATACTAGGCTCACATGAACGTAGAGTGGTGCTGCATATCACGGGGAATAAAATATCTGTTCAAATACATACATAAAGGATCAGATCGTGCACAAATCATATTGGAGGACAACTTACCGAATCAACAAAATTCACATGCTTCAAATGACGGGAACAACGTCGACAAAACCTACAAAGAAACAAACGAAATAAAGAAATATTTATATTGGCGATATATATCAGCATACGAAGCTATTTGGAGAATCTTAAAATTTAAAATTCACCATCATAACCCACCAGTAATATGTCTAACTCTACAGCTACCTATACAGAATTATGTAACATACCATCATCAGAACGAGAATTTGGCTAAGTTGCTGGCACGAATGAATTTAGAGAAAACGATGTTCATGGATTGGATGCACACTAACAGATTGTACGAAGAAGCACAAACTCTTAGGTATATCGTGTTTCCAACAAAATCGGTGTGGAATGAAGACAGCAACAGTTGGACACCAAGAAAAAAGTGACATACAATCGGAAAAATAGCTTACATACATCCAAATGCCGAAGAGTTATTTTATATGCGAATGTTACTTAATATTGTCAAAGGGCCAATGATCTATGAGGAAATACGAACTGTTAATGGCAAACTTTGCAAGACATTTAGAGAAGCTTGCCACCTACTTCGCCTATTAGGTGACGATAAGGAATGGCATGAGGTTTTACAATATTTAAGCCAATGGAAAACATCGCAACAACTTCGGCATTTATTTATGACAATCGTCATGTACAATGAAGTTTGTATTCCCTTGAAATTATGGGAGAAAAATTGGAAAATATTTGCAGACGACGTCGCTGAGAAATATAACATTCAGATGAACTCAAACACCACAATTGAACAACAAAACAACATAAAGAACTACATCTTGCTAGAATGGAAAAAGATATTCAATAAAAATCACTCCTCATTGATCAATTTAGTCTCCCGATGCCTGACAAGAAACTTCTAGAAATTTACACCAACTCATTACTAAAACAAGAATTAGGGTACGACGTGAACGAAATGGCATAATTGCATAATTTGTTAATTAATAACTTGAATCTAGAACAAATACAAATATATCAAATCATTGTCGATGCCGTGATGCAAAGAAAGGGAGGAATACATTTCGTTTACGGATATGGAGGCACCGGAAAGACATTTCTTTGGGAAACAATAATCATATATCTTCGCTCAAAATCACTAATAGTACTCTCCGTCGCATCCTCAGGACTTGCTTTCCTATTATTAACTAGAGGTTCAACAGCTCACTCGTAGTTTAAAATTCCAATACATATACACGAAAAATCAGTGTGCGACATCAAAAAAGGAACACAACTTGCAAGATTGATAGAGAGTTAGATTTAATTGTCTGGGATGAAACGCCTATGATTCACAGAAATTATTTCAAAATTTTAGACAGAAGCTTCAAAGATGTACTAAATAATGATTCTAAACATTTCGATGGCAAAACCCTACATTTAGGCGGCGATTTCAGACAAACATTACCTGTCATTATTGGCTGGGGAAGAGAGGAGACAATCAATGCATCCATTACAAAATCAAAACTATGAAATTTTTGTACAGTTCACACACTGAAAACAAATATGCGACTACTGAGAAAGAAACACATACCGAAACATGAGCTACTCGAATTAAAAGAGTTCAACGAGTGGATGTTACATGTTGTTAAGGGTTCCTTTCCTACAACAAGACATCACAACAGCTATTTTTACAGATTTCAACGACAACTTTAACAAACCCTCATACATACAACAAAAAGCAATAATAACACCAAGGAACGACCAAGCTGACGAAATAAACAAATATGTATTATCTTTAGTTCCTACTGAAGGCATAACATATTACAGTTCAGATTGCATCAGTAAAGCATCCGATAACATAGTAGACCAAGACATTCTGTATCTTACAGAATTCTTAAACAACCTCCAATTTAACGGAATCCCCGATCACGCATTAGAATTGAAAGTGGGAGCACCAATCATGTTATTAAGAAACATAAATCAGTCAGAAGGTTTATGCAATGGAACAAGATTGTTAATATCTCACCTTTCAAAATTCTCCATTGAAGTTGAAATAATAACGCCAGAAAAATTTTTCGGAGCTTCAACATGCCTACCACGCATAACTTTCTCAGTTATAGACCGAAAATGGCCTTTCACTCTAAAACGAAAACAGTTCCCAATAAAAAAACTTATATTTTCTCACGGACAACCATACGTAGCAATATCACGTTTCACAAATAAAAAAGATCTAAAAATATTGATAGACAATGCGGACATCAATTTCAACAACTTTATAAAGAATATACTCTTTTAAGAGATCTTCGACGACTTATCTACAGGTACACATCACCTACAATTAAGAATCCGTCTCTCAATTTCCAAACTCCATGTTTCTTAACAACTATATGTTTTTCCTACAAACTAATCCCTCACCCAGAGGACACGACACTACTAAATAGTTAAAGGAAAAAATGAAGATGTACTCTCCACCAGCTTCCTACCCCACCACATTAATGTTAGCAACAACAATCATATTTTCAGCATCAAGTTCACTCTTAGACATATTCAGATATTCAGTACATATTAGTGCAAAAGCATCAGAAACTACTACAAGGGTTAAAAAAAGAAAACATTTGCTTTCATAATTAACTCTTATCAATTTGCACTACACTGTAACAATATTGTTCATAATGAAATAATATTCACTGAGATTGTGTCAGACACATCCACCACAGATTATATATGACAACTACTTCACATACACAACCTTACGTTACGACCAAGGCGATAACGAAATGCCGAAAACTTACTACCTAACGACTTAAAGTCGTTTAAGGACAGAGGAAGAATAAACAACAAGGTCATTGCACAAAAAAATAAAGATAACCTCTCTACATGCACGAAACCAGATGTAACCATCGACCCCATGCTGAAGTAGATGACAACGGACCACAACAAATAGACAATTTATAAGTCAAAATTATATATCAAACTTTGCTCAACAGGACCGATAACATTATGCATACCTTTTTGCCAAGGCTAACTAAAAAGAACACAACTATTTAATAATATGACGACCTCACCGCTATTTCAAACCTTAAATAAAATGATAACCGTTAGTAGCATACGTAAAGTCATGACTTGAGTTACACAGAATCTATAGCAGAACGTGTGAATTAAACAACACTCTCTTCTAATAACTTAGGCACTACACAAAATTGGAAATATAAATTTAAATCAACGACATCGTGATAACATTAAAAACTCTTCACGGCTTAAGGACTGCGTCAAATTCCATGCATGACATTCGCAACTTAGCCAAAAACTATTAAGTGACCCTCCATGACACATTAAAGAATTAGAAATATTATCAGAAAAGACAAAAAATACACAAAAAATATTTGTTATAAACTTTGTCATACAGGAAAACGATTATTCGTAATCCCAAGGTAATAAACATGCCACCAAAAATAACAAATTAAAAAACAAATGCTATAGATAATTGTCACTATTCAAACTTCCTGAAAATTTAAAACAAAAAATCAACATTCAAAAGAACTAAAAGAAATATATATATACATAATGCCATCTTTAAAAATAAATATAAGAATAATACAAACGACTTTCAGATAATTTCAGAAAATAACATTCTTTTCAAATATAAATACACATAATATTGAAAACTCTTCACGGCTTAAGGACTGCGTCAAATTCCATGCATGACATTCGCAACTTAGCCAAAAACTATTAAGTGACCCTCCATGGCACATTAAAGAATTAGAAATATTATCAGAAAAGACAAAAAAATACACAAAAAATATTTGTTATAAACTTTGTCATACAGGAAAACGATTATTCGTAATCCCAAGGTAATAAACATGCCACCAAAAATAACAAATTAAAAAGAAATGCTATAGATAATTGTCACTATTCAAACTTCCTGAAAATTTAAAACCAAAAATCAACAGTCAAAAGAACTAAAAGAAATATATATATACATAATGCCATCTTTAAAAATAAATATAAGAATAATACAAACGACTTTCAGATAATTTCAGAAAATAACATTCTTTTCAAATATAAATACACATAATATTGAATACTTATTTGTGACAAAAAAGGAAAAGGAAAAAAGAAGCTAAATCGACTTCACAAAACACATCCACTTAAATCAATTGTTCCAAAAATGATCCCCTCTAATCTCACTCTCACAACCGACAAAACTCATAATGAGATTCTCACTTACAATTTCAATTTAACTTAAACATCTGGAAATATTTTTCAAAAAAAAAACCACCAAATATTAGCCACATGAAAAACAGATAAGTTAGGCTGATATTATCTTTCTAATTAAATTATTATCCTAACTACTAGATATGCTCACAATTTAAATGAAAATTAAAATGGATCATACTAATCTCTAAAACCTTATCATCCATTTGATAAAGTCAAAATTACCATGAACAGAGTGAAAATATCTGAACTTCAGATCGATTAATCTTGAAATCAAGATAGAAACAAAATAAAATATTATATATAGAGCTGTTGACTTATCTGCCAAAAGATCTAGAAATTAAATTGCTTTCCCAAACTTCTTACTATATAAAGCCACTAAACTGCATAAAAAATATTCTAACACACTTCTACATCATCAATAAAAACACTCCCTTCATCATGTCCTACAAATTCATCACCGATCTGTCACCAGGACCAGACAATCATCAAATACAAGTAAGAGTATGGAGGCTTTAGCTTTCAACAAACCCAAAAATGAATGACAAAGTCATGAGTTTGAAAAGCATACTCATAGATGAAAAGGTACACACTCACAGAATAATCAAATATTCCTACATAAATAGAAAACAAATAAATTATAACATCGAAAAATATTTTAACAATCTACTTCCTCAATACAGGGTGACGCTATTCAGGCAAGCGTTAAAATTGAAAACATAGATCACTTTCAGCACCCGTTTCATGAAGAAAGTATCAGTCTGATATCAAATTTCGAAGTCACTGTCAACAAACATAACTACAGAGCCATTCCATACCACTACATGCTCAATTTTACAAAAGACACATATGTCAAAGCCATCAACGCCGACACTCCACGAATCTCATATCACAAATTTTATTTCATGGAATTCGAAAATATGCTGACAAGATTAGGCGTGAACACACACTTAACAGGTACTAAACAGAAAGAATTCACTACCTGAAAATATATATAACTATTCTTGATAATATTTTAAATAGTAACGCAATCTTTCTTGACACAGACGCCATTGGAAAACTAACCAGCATCAGACCTTTTATCCAAATATATGCTCATGACAGACCAAGATACAAGAAACATCTCGAAGCCAAGAAGTTAAGGTAAATCTCCAGAGATAAACACATATTTTAATACAAATCTAAAACTCATGCTACTTCATTCAAATAACAGCATTCATATTAATAAAAAGACACATTATATTTGAATGATTTATTCATAGAGGATATAAAATCACTATCATGCTTTGGGGACAATACGTTGTTGACTTTGATGATATGTCAATCCAAGAAACCACAGGACCTACAGCTCTAATAATTCTGAGAACTACCGTCAAGAAATATCGCGGTACAAATTTCAGTTGGAAATTCAACATCAAGACTATGGTATTATCGAATTGTCAGCATTAACCATTTTTTCGACTCCATGCACAGGCGAACCTAACCTCTGGACTATTTCTGCAACAAAGATGTACATCAACTTGGCAGTACCAGAGATTAAAAAATTCCAAGCAAAGTATAATGCTTTCCTACATCGAATTAAAATCATTATTTATACCTCGACCTAACATCTTAAAATAGATGTCCAGCAAAAAACGCCACTTTTCAATCTGTAGCAAATGAAATCGTGCATGCATTATCTCCATCAGAAGAAAAAAAACTGAATCGGGCAATTATATAAGAAATATTTCAGCTAGATCCTTATCATAATCATGTAAGTTATATTCCTAATTAATAACAACAGTAAAACATATAATTCCCACCCTATAAAATCACAAACACATTAACATAATTATTATAGGGAAATAAATTTACATGCCGTGCAGAACTCATAAACATAGATGTTTCTCAAGGATGGTATTACAAAACTTGCCCCACCTGCTACGACAACATCCATCAAGGAGGAAGCGTAACTTATTGCGGTGCATCAGAATGCAGAGTACTTTCTTCTCCTCCTATAACTCACATCATTGATTTGATAAGCAGAAAATAACTATATATTTACAGTATAACCACCTTCTATTGTTTTCGACAGGTACAAGCTAAACCTTATTGTCGCAGACGACACAGGCACAACAAATCTGATGCTTTTCAACCCGCTTGCTCAAAGACTCATTCACCATATTCCAGCAGCAGCAATAACTGAAGATAAAAAGTCGAACATATATGTTATCCTTTTAGTGTACCTGAACATTATAAACAAGACTTACGTATTCTAAATTCTCATATAAAAGAAAACAAGACATAATGGAACTTCGTCTTTCAAGGTCACCAAATATTTTGACGAAGATGAAATGGAGGCAACCAGTGATCATATGGACATAAGTTCCATAAATTCACCTCAACCGAGCCCATGGTTCCCACCATAAGTTTCCGAAATATACATATCCAAAAATATAATTAACTGTTCTTATTGACTACATGTAAAAATGTTGGCATGCAACTAACTACATTTCCTAAATATGAGGGACTACGGCTCTTCCAGTGACACACCGCTAAAGAAATTGTGCATTGAGAAGAACCTAAAGATTAAAGGAGATTGAAGTTCAGAAGATCTTTGCTTAACACAACCACTCCACTCCTTGATGCAATAAAAAAAAGACCAGGTGTGACTGTAAATATACATATATATAACCTATGTATGTATATATATATATCTAAGTAGACTTTATCATGCGTCTATGAACTGCACCATTGTAAAATGTTTACGATAAGTAAAAGCTTTTTATATTAATCCTTTAAGAGAAATATAAAATATACCAGCCACAAAAAAAAAAGGGGGGAGCAGTCGGTTGCACAACTAACAATCTCCCTAACTAATAACATACTAGTTGCACTAAAATTAAAAGGAAAAGCATGCAGCATCAATTACACAAACAATGATCTGCGAATAGCACTTAATAATAAAAAGAATCAAAATCTGCAAATTTCAGAGACAAATCGAAAAGTCCTGATACATAAATGGTGAAAAAAAGGAATCATGAATAAGATAGCACTTTTTTTTTCCTAGAAGGAAAAAAAATAAGCAAGCACAAGTGGAAAAGAACGTGAACATGCCTGATACTTGGTTTACGCATGATGCAAGCTTCACCTTGACAATGCTTTCAGCCAACTTCTTACCTACAAGTATACTATTCTGTAAATGAATCTTCCATACAGAGCAACAATGAGTTTTCACATTACATTTATCATTCATGAAAATGCTATGGCACCAACTTCACGAATGAAATAATAAGAACAGGAAGATAGTACATTCATCGTTCATGTTCTATTGCAATCAATCTATCAATCAATCAATCTCTATTAAAAGTTTATCCACAAATAATCAATCTTTTCTGGTACAAGTCCAAAATTCCTTCACGATTTCAGTGCTATTATTCAGAAAAAATTTAAACGATATATACAGGCACACCATTGGAGCAACCAAACAATTAAGGAATCAGTCAATGTCAATATTAAAATACCCACTTCACGAAACGAAAGAATCAAACCTGCTTTTTTGTTTGAGACAATAACATAGACGACAATACTAGGCACAGACGTCCTGCTGCTTCAGCTGGCTACTAAACTTTGAAACTGTAAAATAATTCATAAAAATAAATTCTAAATTAAAAAAGGCAAAAGATTTGAAAATTATATTATCTGACTAGAGAGAGAAACGAGAGAGATTGAGACCTGAGAATGAGAGCTTGAGAGAGACCGAAGCTTAGATTACAAAGAGCGCCGACTAAAGGCGCCGACGTCCTATCGTAATGTACACTTCCAGACTATATCCTGCATACAATTTCAGCTCCATCAAACACATAATTCTCTCTTCTCATCATATTTACTGAAGAGAAAATGAAAGAAGATGCACTTAGAGAGAAGTTTTATTGGCTTAAAATTGTCCGGTCAAGTGAGATGCGGTGGTAACAGGTGTGTTGACGGCGAAGGAGATCTGACTCGAGAGCCTGAGAGGCAGTACTTCATTTATCTGAAGTTAATTCCGTCGTTTTACCAGTGTCAATTGGCTGGTGATTATACGTAGCACATCTAGTTTTCTATAAACAACTAAATGGTGTGAACAATCACCCAGGTTTTAAAAATGGTCTTCCACTTCTTCGATCGAATAAAAGAAATTCTCACCCAGCTCACAATGTAATTTAAGTTTAAAAATTCGCCATAACAAACAAGTCCCTACACACATAAATAAAGAACAAATTAGTCCTCACATTAATTTCAGAGATACTAACTGTAGTAAAAACAAGATTGGATTGAAAGTATTACCGCAATCCTCTTGTTTATTAATGAAAAGAAAATAATTTTTAAAAAAATGTAAACCGTAACAAGAAGAAGATCACATAGATCCTAGAAGGTTGAGCCAGACTTTAATAAAACTTGAACAAAATAAATTCAGGTTTCGTTATCAGGCCTTGATTAAACTATCAGGCTAGGTCTAGGCTTGAATAAATATTAACGAGTATGGTCTGACTTGAGCAAGTTTGGTCTGAACTGGCTCATTTCCATCCTTTTTTTTTGTCGAATAATCATTCCCACCTCTAACCACCAGTGATCGATCATGGGATCAAATCCCATTAAATGTTTTTTTTTTTAATTTATGATTTGTTATTGAAATTAAAAATAAAAGTGTGTTTGTTTGAATTTAAAAAATCTGAATGAATCTCTTAATTTGAATGAATCAGATTTATGACCATTAAAAATATTTTTTTTCTCAAATTTAATCACTTAATATAACTTAATAGGTCTGACCAATTAAGTGGTAAAAATAGCACTGAATGTAGATGTGTGGAGCGCATATATATTTAATTTGCACAGCAAATTTTCTTATAAACTCAAGTACGTGGGTTCGATTTCCCACCTTGTTCTTTTTCTATTTTATTTTTTAAAACAAAGCTTTCTTTTGTTTTTGTTTTATTTTATTTCTTTCTCCCGTTTCAGTTTTTACTTTTTTTTTTAAAGCAAAGCTTCCATTTCACTTTAGTTTGACGACTTCGAGCTTTGTCCCGACTCTTATTTCACCGTCACCGTCTTTGTCATAGAATCATTTGCCTGTCTTTCAAAACATACTTCTATATTTCATCTTTTCATTAAACTTTCTGAAAAAAAAAATTTCTACTGGGGGAAATTAAATTAAAAGAAATTAGTCTAATAATAAATTTGAGATTTCATAAAGTGTTAGTTAAAATTATTTTACATATCATGCGACTATACATACTCTCACAAGTATTTTAAATTGTATACTACATACTCAAATTTTATTAAACAAAATATCCATAAATTTATATTCAGATTTATATTTAAATGTTTTTAAAAAAAAACAGTCTTAATAAACGTCTATTAAAATTTAAACATAACATCTTAATATTTAGATGTATATTACGTATTAATTTTTTAAAAAAAAAATACTATCTAAGCCACTTCAACTAATTTATGATTTGTCAGGAATTAAAAGCAAACCGACTTCCCCTCCCAATTCGATTGCCTGACCAAAAATTAATATAAGTATAATTTAATTTTAGTTTTGATTTATCATTGCAATTAAAAGATGAAATGAGCCGACTTAACCCTCGCAAAAGTCGACTTCGGACTTCCTTCCTATTCCGATATTTTTATACTATTTTATTCATTTTCCCTATGTTCATTTCATTTTAATTGTATTTGGGGTCTTTTTTTTATTAATCAAAATTTTATCTTTTCACAAGACTTTACAAATTGTTATCAGTGGTGGAGGTAGAATTTAGATGAAGGGTTGTCGAAAAAAATAAATTATACTCGAGCAAATCTAAATATATAAATTTTTTATGAATAAAATTTTAAATTTATGTCATATCACGAATTTTTTAGACTAAAATATATATTTAGATTCTCAAAATTTATTTTTCAATATATTAACATCTTATAATTTTTTAATAGCGTAAATCTTATAAATACATCAAATGTTAGACCTACATCTAAACTAAATAATACAGTATATAATTATATTACTAGTATCCACCAAACCCGATGCACGGACTCTACAAAATAAATATATTTTAAAATGATTATTTTTTTCTTCATGTATTATATAAAAGTCTCACATCTTGTTGATATTTTATGTGCGTTATGTAATGGAGGTTTTATATTATTAGGTTTATTCACTTAAAAGAATAATAAAAAAAATTGACCTATTTATATTGAGCACAAATACATATAAACCTCACAAGACTTATTTTAAAATATTTTTATATTATACGTATGATTGTAATATCCCACGATCATTCAACAGCCAAATGTTTAATAGACATTTAGCTAGTAATGGGCAAACGGACAATTCGGATCTGTTCGGCTCATTTAATGAGTGTTCGTTTATAAACGAATCGAGTCAAATTGTGTTCGTTAATAAACGAACTCCAGAAAGCTAAACTCGGATCTGTTCGCTACTGTTCGCGAGACTTCTCGAACAGTTCGTTTAATTTTTAAAATATATAAAATAAAATATTTATTAAATGATTAAAATAATACATAAATATTATTTTAATTAATATTAATATTTAATTTTTGTGATTATAGTATTATAATTAAAAAATTTAATGTTAAATATTAGTTTTTAGTATAATAATTAAGTAATTTAATAGAAAAAACATCATTTTATAAGTATTAATATTTAATTACCAAAATATCCTTGAACTCGCGAACTGTTTGATTCGTCTCGGGATCTGTTCGCTAAATAACCGGGATAAACGTACCGAGTCCAGCTCGGTTCAGTTCGGTTCGTTTAGTAACAAACCGAACTGTTCGTTTGACTATTACTACATTTAGCATAGTTATAGAGTGTAATTTTTTATGTTGATATATACAATAAGTAAAGATGGAAGACTAAGTTGTTGATTTCATAAAATCTTCTTTGTTATCTGAATTTAATAAAAGAGTTATTTTAGGAAAAATAATTTTTTTTATATTATATATGTTTATAATATTTCTTGTATCATTTAGCAGTCTCATTCCTCGTCGATATTTTATGAGAGTAATATAATGGAGGTTGTAAGTTGTTGAATTTATGTATAAAATAAGTGATTATGTTGTGTATTTTGTAAAATCTTGAGGACTTTATAATATAATTATAAGGATTTTCAAGACACTTCAAATCAATCCCACGTAGACAACTAATATTATGAATCATATAATATTGTTGACATCTTCACTAAATCTAATACTACTTTCGTCTCAAAATTTATGATATTTTTATAATATCTTTTATATGAATTTCCATAAAAAAAAAATCATATATTGCATCATATATTGTACGACAGAATGAATATTTTAATTACTTTTATCTTGAAAATATAAAAATAAAATCAAAATTCTAGATTTTCTATGTTATTTTAAATATCTATGTCAATCAGTATATTTTCTCTATATATGTCTCTTATTCTTATTTTACTTTTTAATAACTCATTTTTTCCTTCAATTTTAATTGTCTATAATAAAGTATAGTGTTACACTTTTAGTCGGAAATGGAGTACTTGAAAGAAAAGTGTAAAGAAAATGGAACAAAAACAAATTCTCTCGGCACCAAAATTGATTGGTTGTGCCGAGGTCAAGTAGCCATTAGCTAATTTAGCTCACATCAGAAAAGAGATTATATGTCCATATCTAATTCTATTTTGCAACCTAATCTATAATGACCGCAAGGACTTTCCACTGCATATCGTGATCCGGCTTCTTAGAACTGCAATACATTATATTGAAAAAATACATCCTGTAAAAGAGAAATACCTACCATCTCTTTTGAATTCTGAGACCTAAACAAAAACTTGAATGGCATTGTCTCTTACGGGGGGTGCTTTCCTCATGTCTACCTTTCCTATTGAGGTGATTGGTATCCCCATAGTTTCCTGAGGCACAAAGACGACGTTAATCAGTGGAGTGAACAACCGCAATAAAAAAACAGTGCTAATAAGAAACTGCATCCATTAAACTCGAGTTATACTTAGTTTCTCCTCAAATTAAATACAACAGAATTTGAAATTGGAAGATGGATTCAGTACATAGAATTCAACCAAATAAAAAAAGAAAAGTACTAAAACATGTAATAATTGCCAAAAGCTATTGTTGTAGATAGTTGATCAATATCTATTACTGGAAGCACAATTTTTCACAAACAAAATGCGGGTAGAGCCGTGGAGGACCTAAATATACAACTACTAAAATCTATATTAAGCATTACTTGATAGTAAATATGAGTGAATGCTCGTTCTCCAAGTCTTCCATGTCAAACGAATGAACCACTTCCCATAACCACTGCCAGCAAGAATTTTTTGCAACTAGTATAAATTCTACTATATTTACAAACATAAGAAGTCTCTAGCATTTTAATCCGTAACTCACCTTTATTGTTGCTGATTATTTGGTCCGGTTTTCACCTTATTCAATCATCTCCTCCACCAATACCTTGATTTATTCCATCCTGAAAACATACCACAAATCAAACACCATGACCCAAACTAGATTCAAGACAGAGGGATAAATCAATTGTAAATCAGAACCCCTTAAAATTCATGTCATAAAATGGAAATCAAATTTTGTGAAAGAAAACCCAAAACTTGAATCGAAAATAATACCTTCTATTTCGAAACTCGGAAGAAATTGAAGGAAAACACACCTACTGAGGAAAGATGAAAAATAATTGTAGCTTTAGAGGAGGGGGTGAGCATGTTAGCGAGTTATGCTCTGATTTAGAGTTTGTAAGTTTAAAAAATAAAGAAAAATTAAATAAAGAAAAAATCAAATAATGACATGTGGTAGTCGTGTCTTCACATGTACTCCTTTCATCCCAAAATAAATGTAAATTTTTATATACAATTAAGATAATAATAAATAGATAATTGATTATAACAATGAAAAAAAAAAGGAAAAGAAACTATGTTAGAAAACTTAACATAACAAGTAGTACTATTTTATGTATAGGCCGAGTGTTAAGGAAAGAAAAGAAGGAAAAGGGCATTATCGATTTATTGTAGCCTAAAAAGAAAAGTGTTAGGGGGAAAACAGAAATGAGCATCTTAGATTTCGAAACCGCGTTCTAGTCGGAGTAAGTCACTCCTCGTGTTAATCATAACCAATTAAGCTGCGCCACCTTCGGTTCTCCATCTTACAACTTTTGATATATCTTCAAAGGAAACAGCATGTTTCAAGGAAAAAAAATTATTTGCTAAAATAATTTTTTTTCCCGGCGTGAAATTGCCGTGGCACACCCTGACCTTCCGTCTCCATCATTAATTGATATCTAAAATCTGTTATTTTGAAATGTCACGTAATTAATATGAAAAATTAATTTAGATATGATGAAATATTTTATGGATGAGAATTTTGATTTTTCATTATTAACTTGTATTATATTTTATGAACAAAATTCTAGACTCTAAAATTAGTTAAAATTTTAACCCCCAATTTGAAAGATTTGAAAGATTGAAATGTCACGTAATTAATATGAAAAATTAATTTAGATATGATGAAATATTTTATGGATGAGAATTTTGATTTTTCATTATTAACTTGTATTATATTTTATGAACAAAATTCTAGACTTTAAAATTAGTTAAAATTTTAACCCCCAATTTGAAAGATTTGAAAGATTGGGTCGTAGATCCGCCTCGACTTATATATATAATGTAATATAATATATATAAAAAACCAATCATTTCACTTATTGTTACATATACGACAATATAGTATTATTCAGACTTTTTATACTGAAATGAACATATTCAAAATATATCATCAATATTCAAGTGGATTAATTAATCATCAACACCATTAGCTAAAGAGATCAACGGCTGTCAATTACCCACTTCAAAGACTGAGTTCAAGAAATATCTACCCTACCCACCAACCTAGCCACACACTCATAACTCACATTAACATAAACCAACTGGTTCTTCATTCCAAACTACTTTTCAAAATTAATTTATATCTTATAACTCTCCAGAAAATAAGAAGAAAGAATAATCAAGTATGGTTCAATATTATCATCATCATCATCATCATAGAGGAAGACTAGCTTCAATTTTTGATTCATTCACTTTAAATCCTCTACCATACCCAGTTCTTCTAATTTTGATGGTGACCGGAATCTTTTTAGGCTCATCGTGGTACTTGAATTTTGAGTCTGTAGTGGAAACAGCCGAGGAGCAATTCAACTGGCTCCTTTTGTTCATTCCCATAACGTTACTTGTTCTAGTTCACTGGCTGTCATCCATGGAGACACAACCAATGATATTTGGTACCATGTCCCCCTGCGAGAAACGTCGTCATTCTCATTATTATTCTTCGACAGATGGAGGGAGCTCGCCGTGGGGTGTAGCTGCTTTCATTTTATTGTTGCTTGTTCTAGTTCAGTTCCAATCAACTTTTCTTGATATGTGGTTTTGAGGTTAATTTGCATGGTTTTAAAAGTTTTTAATTGTATATATATATGTAAAAACTGTGTTGTGATGATTTTTTTTTTTTTTTTATGAATTGTTGTGATGATTCTGTGTATATCATTATTAGAAGTTGAATAATGGATAATAACTTAGGAATATGAGAGCTAGAAAAAGGATAATAACTAAATTAAATATATATTTTTAATTTTTTTACTAGATTCACATTTATTTTTTAACGGTTTGTACGAGAAGTTGGATACTAAAAAAGGAGAAATGAATATGTACAAAATAGTCCGACGAAGAGAGAGAGCTAGCAAAGATAATAATGAGATAAGATGCATGAAGGATGAAGAGAACAAAATTTTGGTGTCCGATGTGGATATCAAGTTAAGATGGAAGAATTATTTTGATAAACTCTTCAATGGTATCCAAGAATAGCATATTGAAGACCTTCTTCTAGAGATAGATGGGAGGATTTTCTATCTAAGAAGGGTTCATTTTGATGAAGTAAAAGAAGCATTGAGGAAGATGAAGAATGGAAAAACATGCAGACATCATGATATTCCTATTGAGGTGTGGAAGTGTCTTGGGGATATAGCTGTTGTGTGGATGACAAGACTGTTTAACAAGATAATAGTCTCGTGTAAGATGCCAGATGCTTGAAGGAGAAGCAAGTCAGTTTCAATCTTCAAGAATAAAGAAGATATTCAAGATTGCGCAAACTATCGAGGCATCAAACTCATTAGCCACACTATGAAGTTATGGGAGCTGGTATTGAGCAAGGTGTACCACTACAATATCCGAGAACCAGTTTGGATTTATGTCCGGAAGATCGACTATGGAGGCAATCTTTCTTGTGAGGAGTCTGATGGAGAAGTATAGGACAAACAAAAAAGATTTGGACACGATTTTTATAGATCTTGAAAAGGCATATGATAGAGTCACTCGAAACATTCTTTGGTGGGCTTTGGCCAAACATGGTGTCTCTAGTCAGTATATCACCCTCATTCAAGATATGTATGAGGGAGTACGGACTAGCGTGAGGGCTCAGCTTTGAGCCCATATCTTTTCACGTTAGTGATGGATATATTGACTCCACACATCCATGATGATATACCATGGTGCATGTTGTTTGCGGATGATGTCGTCTTGATTAATGAGAGCAGAGAAGAAGTAAATGCAAAGTTGGAGTTGTGGAGGGAGACTTTGGAGTCAAAAGGTTTCAGATTAAGTCGTAGTAAGACGGAGTATATGCATTGCGATTTTAGTAAATAAGAAAGGGGTCAGTCTAGAACCATTCAGTTGGGAGGAGAAGATATACCTAGATGTGATAGATTTCGATATCTAGGATCTATCCTACAACAAGATGGAGAGATTGATAAGGATGTCACTCATCGCATACAAGCGGGATGGGAAAAATGAAGAAAAGCAATCGGTATCTTGTGTGATAGACATATCTCAAGTCTACTCAAAGGAAAGTTCTATAGAACAGCAGTGAGACCTGCTATTCTATATGGAAGTGAATGTTGGACGATAAAGAAACAACAAGAGCACAAGGTTAAGGTTGCAGAGATGTGGATGTTAAGATGGTCGAGTGGATTTACATTAAAAGATAAAGTCCGAAACGAGACTATTAGGAACTATTTTAGAATTGTACCTATAGATGAGAAGATAAGAGAGGGTAGACTTAGGTGGTTCGGGCATGTGAGACGTAGACCTATAAATACTTCGATTAGAAAGTGTGAGGACATAGATATAGGAATGGAGAGGAGAGGAAGGGGGACACCTAGACTCATGCGAGAGAGGGTAATTAGAAAGGATTTAGAGTTGTTAGATATTTCAGAAGACTTAGTAGAGGAGAGAGGGGAGTGGAGGCGTAGTATTGATGTAGTAGATGATTTATAGACAGTTTAGTTATGGATGTTAGGTTTATTGCTTGGTTTATTTGTAGGGTATATATTTTAGTTATAGGTTATTGCTAGTTATATATGTCTTTATGTTTCATTAGATGATTTCTTATATATATATATATATATATCATATTACATGTATTATATATATTTCGGAACACGGCATGTGAGTTACACATAGCCCTTATGCTTAAAAGTTAAGGATTCATATAGCCGCATCCACACGGTAGAATTGAGGCTTGTTGTTGTCGTCGTAGATTCATATTTATTAATAAAAAGAGAATGCAGCAGTATGTCGTACATTTCGACAACACGAACTTATTTTATTGACTTATACTATTGTTTATGAAATATGATACTACATTTTATAGTGATATGTAAATGCATAGTCCAATTATCGTCCTAAATTTCTCTTGTTTAATTTTTTTTTTTAATAATTGTGCGGATTGTACGATTGGAATTTCTCACGTCATGAATGAAGGAATAAATGCTCATTAATTAAATCAAATCCTGATGTACCATCATCATCAACCTATTTATCTTATTTTATTTTTATTTAGTGCAAGAAACATGTTGATCAGTAACTTTCGTCTGAAGTTCAATTGAGTGTATGATAGGGAGAGATATAATCTGGTTTATTTATGAAAGTGACGCCCACAAACCGACTTCCAACGTCGGCAAAGTACTATGGTTGCGTGGCTAAGAAAATTTTGAAAATAAAATTGACGTAGTGCAAGGCTTTTTGAATTATGATGATAAGTGATATCACAACCAGAAATCACGCACACCCATGTATATACTAAGCGAAGGCTCGCGAAAACAATCGATAGCATGTATGTATTATATTATAGACTTATCAATTTAGGAAATAATATGAATTTACGAAATAATAATACTCATATTATAAATTACTTCACTCTTCAGAATAATTTTAATTTGACAAAGATTTTTACGAACCTTTCGTTAGAAAAATATATATCTATGTATTTAATTAGAAAATAATAAACTTGAAGTATTAAATTCTCATTTATGAGATATATCGATTAATGTAGCTCAGATGATTCGGACTGCCGATCATTATTGGGGGTTAATGCATTGAAAAATAATAGGTAATCGAGCAAATTTTCGACCCCAAATGTAGTGAATAAAAAAAAATATTCATATGCAATCGAGAATTCCAAAACGACTTTCAATTTTTTTTAAAAAAATTAGCTATATATTTATGCTTCTAATAGTAATGTAACAACTCTGTCACTATCAATAATTTGGGGATTTTAAGTTTTTGATTCTTTCGTCGAAAGGAGAGAATATGACAAGATGCATGTAACAAAGATGTCCGCACTCACCGGTAGAAAATAATTGCGAGGACTAATCATGTTTATTGTACAAAGTGTAGAGGAGAAACTGATCTTAACTCCAAACCTACATTGAGATCTATATTTTTATCTCGAATAAACTATGACGTTAGACGTCGCCTTATAACATTTGTAGTTACGCGATTTAAAGTTTAAGATTTTTTTTTTTGAGGATAAATCTAAAATGACTATCATTCGATTATTTTGAAGTAATGATTAGATAATGATATAATATTCGTGATAAAGATATTTGGATGCACTTATGACAAAATAAAGTGTGAGAACTAGTCTGAATTTTTGAAAAAAGTATTGGGAAGAAGTGATTTTAAATCCAAATCTGGTCAGTTTTTAAAAAACTCATAAATTATTCATACGAAGTCGAAAAAATATGAAAACACTCTTATTTGATTGTAAAAATGCATGTCTACATTTTTTGTTTAATATTAATATCACCAATCGGCTTCAATTTGTAGTTACGGAATTTTGAAGTTTTGATTTTTTTTGTCAGGAGAGAGGGAATTAGTGCCACGTGGCAGCCCTTGATTCGCCGTGGAAGGCAAGCCTCTGACGCGCATGTGTGCCAAAATAGGTGTGATTATACATTTTTGTCCCCACCTTATTTTTAAATGAAGTAATGACGAGGGTAAAAAGTAGTTTCATATGTTGTGTTATTTTTTACCATAAAATGAAGGGCTGGATTTATTTTGTGTTATTTTTTACCACAAAAATGGGAACAATGGTAAAATGGGTCTATTTTGGCCAAATGTTTTGTACAATGATTTCCACTGTTCAATCAACAGAGCTTTTTTTTTCTTCCTTATATATGTTATAACATAATATAAATGTATATATATATACTAGATGAACGCTCGCGATATTAGTATATAATATGTTGCAGTCTTATAAGTTAAAAAGCCCAACACTAAATAATATGGATTTTCGAAATAAAAATATACAAATGATAAATTAGTTCATTAATTAGAATAATTGAAATTCACAAATATTTTTAGGAACCTTCTGTTAGAAAAACATGTATCTATATATTTAATTAGTAAATAGTAATTAAGTTTGAAATATTAAGTTCTCACTTATGCGATATATTGATAAATGTAGTTGAGATGATTCATATTATAGGTCATTACGGTTTACGTATTAAAAAAAACAAAATAGATACTGAAGTTATTCTCAACTCCAAATCTAAAAAATATTATAAAAAAAGAAAGAATAGAATATTTTTATGTAATAGAAAAATTTCAAAGGACTTTCATTCTTTAAAATTTAGCTCCATATTTCCCTTCTAATAATAATGAGTCGGCCACTATCAATAGTTCTTGGACTTCAAGTTTTTGAATATATTAAGTAGAGAGTAAAAATGATATGCCAAAAAAATAGATAACAGTTAAGGCCAAAACAGTTAACAGTGATCAAATTTTCAAAATACCACAAAATCTTAGGAACATTAGTTTTTATTGAAAGATGGGGTGAATACAACAGTTAACTATTATTGGAGTCTTATGGTCTTGTTCAAGGCCAAAATAGTTAATCATTATCAGTTAACAACAATTAACCTCAAAGTCATAAATTAACTTTTACTTCCACATCCTGCATTGTCAATGTAGTCGAACGCACTAACCTCATGGCCCTGATCATTGGTTGCTATGGAAGAACGTAGAGCACTGCTTGCATCTCTTGGAGTCGATGGTGATAACAATACTTCAACCCTAGTGATCCCACCTAAATCCAACCCTAACCCTCCCTTTTCTATAACTTGCCTCAACAAACTCTTAAACCTAAAATATTCTTTATGCCTCACCCTCTCCTTCTCTGCAATTCTCCTCAGCTCCTCTTCTCTCACCATCTCCCTCTTTGCCATTTTCCTCATCTCTCTCTCTCATTTGTTCCCTCTCATCAAGTTTCCTCTGCTTCTCCTCAATCTCATCTTGCTTTTGCTGTATTTTCGCTAATTCTGTTGCATGCTTGGCCTCCCGCTCTTCCCTATATTGGGCTTCCCTCAACATTGTTGGAGTCATTATCCTCCCTCCACAGCGGACTCGCCCAAACTTTTCTTTCCCAATGAGATCTTGAAAGGCTTTTGTATGATTCTTTCCCCCTTCTTCCACTCTTGTTAAGAGTTGTTCCTACAATAATAAAATTAAAATGGTTCAATGCATCAGTCATGATGAACAATTTAGCTATGTCACTTAGTAGTCGACTTACAACTGTTTTAGTTGTTTCGTCATCTACAGCCTTCCCATCCTTTATCCTCATCATGAGGAATATTTCAGCTTGGATTGGATCTCTTCCATTCTCCTCGCGCTATACCGAGAGGATAAATAGATAAGTCCTAACTAACCGAAGTTAACGGAAATATGAAATTCAGACTCATGTGACAAGCTAAGGTCGTGAAAGGATCACTAATAAAATACCGCATCTAGAAGCCCATTTACTTCGAAATTTAGATAAAAACGGAATTGTGGTATTGGGATCTTGGGTAGAAACGGCCGATATTTTAGTAGGTAAATTAAGTTCAGTCTCAAATAAGTGCTTATCATAAATCCTTACAAATTTTGCAGCTATGATAAAAACCTCTCATTTTACATTCGATGTAAGTATTTCACCCAGACCTTATTCGCATCATTCTGTTGGCATATTTTCTATGAGGGAACACCTAAAAAATAAACATACAACTTTTAGTTAATAACAAAAGGCTAATTAATATCGCCAGTGAACATTTAGTAATGAAGACTCACCTGAACTTTCTCGTTATTTCAGTAACTCATGAGTTTCTTAAAATGGTGATTAGGGATCAAACTACCAAGATTTGCCAGCCTCTCTGCATTTGTGTTTCCGCCAAGCATTACCAATTGTGAGCATGACCACCTTGTATGCAGATTCATGTAGGATATACTTATTCTACAACGGTAAAGGACCACAAAATACATGTAAGGCAGACATTCATTTGATAAAGAAGTATAAAAGGAAATTTAAAAGAGTACATACATAGATATTTTCCTCTAACTCATCTTTTTTTGGTACAGCAGGCCAACTTGTATATATCAATGGACACCTTGTGGAATTTCGTGCAAGCGATCCATGGAAAGCTAAGAACTCTCCAACCAATTTCCTTGTTTGACCATATGCTTCTCCATTTTTGTCAAAATGGACTTCCAACCGTTTTGTAAAATCTCTCGAATGAACTTTCGTGCACAAAGATGCTCCACGAGTTCTCCTTGATGAAGCTATAATCAATCCAACACCACATATTTATATTTATAACATGATCTAGACTCCAAACTCATATTCATATGCATTGACAGAATAAAGTGCTAGGTTGTTAAATACACAAAATATACTTGGCCAAATATTGCAGCTTCTCGCTCGTTGCTAGCCTTGTGGACCATTATCAGTATCATCCAAATGCTCATCTCCATCCTGAAGTACATGTGTCTCCTCATGATCATTAGCCAGATTCTCAGCTTGCTCATCCTCACCAGCCTAAGTCTCTGCTCCTCCAAGTGCTAGTAGTTCACCCAAGTGAACACTTTCTTAATGAATGCATCAACTGTACCAACTGGTCTCTTTGGTATTGGTTTTGTTTTCTTCTTTTTAGGTAGACAAGCTT
Source organism: Rutidosis leptorrhynchoides (assembly GCF_046630445.1). Lineage (NCBI taxonomy): Eukaryota > Viridiplantae > Streptophyta > Magnoliopsida > Asterales > Asteraceae > Rutidosis > Rutidosis leptorrhynchoides. The sequence continues at coordinate 7,093 of NW_027266455.1, read as the reverse complement.
CTTTTTGAATGCGCTCTTCAGATTGATGATCATCCTACAAATTAAGGTTTATACGAACATCAATATGTCAATATATGTTAACGAAGGAGACAAGTAACAATCTACATATCTTTCACCTCATCAATTTTCTTCTTCTTACTCACCTCACCACCTCCTACTGGATTTTGTTTCTTTTGTTGCTTGCGTTTGTAGTGAGACTGCTCCCTTCTATTTGTTTTTATCCGAACCTACTTTATCTTAATTGATGCTTGTTGTGACACCATCATTAGGTGCAATCCATTCAATTTCATAAATTCTTACGAATTCTTTGCTGAAAAAATTTTCCTCGTTGACTCAACCTCAATTGATTTGCTATTCATCTCTTGCCACCAAATGATTGAAGAACAGATAATTAGATTCATGTTCAGCCATAAGCACAAGTTCGTTAAGACATTTTGTCAAACACATTTTACGTATAGTATCCAGAAATTCTAGATTATATTCAATATCAACATACAATCTAACTCTCTTATAAAACCAAGATAATCTACGAAAAATTCCAAATTAATTCTAAGCCAACTTAAAATACCCTAAAATTATAATCCAATATTGATAGAGCACTTAGCGTCGTTAATTAATAGATTGAACTGAGAGATTAAATTATCTCGAAATCCGAATTGTAGAGCTGACGGATAATAGAGTCGAAATCTACAGATGATAGAAGTGAACTCAGAGAGTAATTTGAGATGAAATTGAACTAAAGTGAAAATGAATTGTGAATGAAGCGTGCCAAATTTTTACTTAGCCAAAAATTTTAAAAAAATCCGCCACTAAAACGTCCCTGTTTTAATAAGCATACCTACAATAAGAATACGCCACGATTTTTAAGCATTTTTTGCCATGATTTTTAAATCTCTTACTCTTCCACGGTAAAATGTGGACAATTACTATTCTCCAGCCTCAAATTGATTCCCATTAACTAAGACACCTACCCTATTTTCAACTTTTGAACAGACAATTCCAATTCCCTTAAGAAATTCATATATTACATTCAAAACATAATGTACTATAAAAGATCAGAATAGGATTCATATTATAATTACATAAAAACTTCATATAATGAATACATTCATCATTACAAATCCAAGTTCAAACAGAAAGGTTACAATAACTACAATCTCCAACAACAGAGACTTAATTTCATCAAAATAGTTTCTTATCTACCATTTCAGAGTTACAAACATCGCCAAAAAAGAAAGTGATGATATAAGATGCACACTTTATCAATTAGGCCAATTACGCGAAGGAAGATATTGTGATGAGTAGTAATAGCATATTGAGGTCGAGTGGAGTTGATGTGTATACTTGAGGACACCACACAAATATCAAGACTTAAAACATGGAGTGCAAGAGCTCCATCTATCTTCTTTCGAGCAACAAAATGCAAGATCGTCCTTGGATACAAGATCTGCTTGATATGTTGTCTTCGAGTATGTCCAGCAAGAAAAGCTTCAAGGAATTCAAGCTTTTATTTGGTAGACTCATGTGTGACTACATTCTTTCAGACCCCAGCGGATTGAAGAAATCCATTACTAGAGGAATTTCGAAGCTTGAAACACCCAAAGCTTCTCTTGCTGGAAATACCAAAGACAGCCATCTAGACATCTCTTTGAATCAAGTGATAGCCTATAAATGTTGCTCGCAAGAAGATAGACGAAGCTGATGTACTACATGTTCTGAGCACTCGCAACTTGTGGGGGCGTCCTCAAGTATACACCAAAACTCTTGAGGATCTTTCAAAGCAACTCAACCTCAGTATGCATTATTACCCATCAACATACCTTCTCTTAGCATAATTGGCCTATTCGATTTGATTCACATATCATCATCCCTTTCTTCTCTTGGCTTCCTCATACCACATCTTATATATTATCTACTCTCATGACTTTAGCGAGGAAAATCATGTCATTTCAGTCTATAGTAGTCTAAATCTGTCCCCTACCGCTATCTCCTGGGCTTTACAAAATGCTAGTCATCCATATCCTGAAATGGTGGAATCTTGGTCCTCCATGCCGATCCTCTGCTGATCAACATCAAGTCTACACTATCGGAGCTGTGTAGGTCGGAGCTCCTAAATAGACAAATTAAATGAAAAGAGTTAATGAAATATATATATATATATATTGTACGTAAAAGAATTAAGGTCAAAGGATGATAATTATTACTGATACGACAGAGGGCTTTTTAGGTAATTTGGATCGTAGAGCGGTAGGTATCTTCGGCTTAGGACAGACTTGGCACGTGAGCGGCTTCGTCCCCTTTGCGAGGCCATGAGCGCCGAGGGGCATGGACACCGCCGGTCTTGTCCTCCTTAAGAGGCCATGGGTGCCAAAAGCCAAGGAGACCTATGGTCCCCACTCTGCATAGGTCGCTTTCATAGTATTGGGCATCCAAGGAAACTTGAAGAGTTCCCCTATAAAAAGATCCAACTCAGATGTCTAAAAGACACATAAGAGATAATAGTGATCACACTAAGGGAACTTTCTCACTCTAGAAGAAGGACACTTCCCTCCCTAGATTCGAGTAACTCCACGAGGCCATCGGCTTCGTGGTGAGCCTTGCAAGTTAGCTTCAGGCCGTAGACGCTCAAATACTTCTCAACCCCCATTATATTCTAAGTTCTTAAACCTAGCTCGAGGAATAATCGGAAGAATATGCGTGCTCTTCACTCACTATCTCGTTTCGCATCAAGGCGAAACATTGGCGCCGTTCGTGAGGAGCTCGTAAAAAGTTTCCTTTTTCTGCATCTAATCTTCATCGAGTTTTCCATTTTCAAAAGTTACAATTGCCTCTTCGGGTAACTTTCCTCATAAGCTTACTCAACCATCTTTCGCAACTTCACAAACATGCGTACCAGATTAGCAGTTGCTCGGATAGGCAATAAAGTCGATGCCGATCATGACCATGATCTGGTAAGAGAAGGTCGCCGTCAATGAGCAGTCCAACACAATGACATGATCACCCTTCAAGACTTGTCCTTTTCTCTAGAAGGACCTGACCTTTACCCACTACTAATTTTATCCCTGAGATTTCAAATTGGGAACCGGATCAGTCCTCCGGTTACTCCTCAAGAAACATCCACGTAACTGTGAACGCAAGCGCTCCAGCTTCGCAACACGCTCCTCCTAACCATGGTGAAAATTATGCCAGAATCGACTGTGTCATCCTCAATGGAGGCCCGTCGTGTCCTCAAGTCCGCTCTCACCAGCCGGAAAGAGATCTCCGAGGATGAAAAATCAAAATGAACACAGCACAGTCTGTCCTAAAGAAATTTGACGAAGAAGGCGACCCGCAGCTTATGTAATGACCTTTGACTCTGCCATGAACCTTCATGTCGTGCCGGATCTGATCTGATGTCGAGCCTTTCCTATTACGCTCAAAAGGGTTGCTCAAGTGTGGCTCCGAATGCTGCCACCAGCTTCGATATCTTGTTTTGCCAAACTTGCTGCGCTGTTCATCAATAGGTTCGTAGAGGGATAGGTCCATGATAAGAATCCAGATATTGAAATGCATGCAAAAGAAAGGAGAAACACTACGGGTCTACTTTAATCGCTTCCAAAAAGTATGCCACTTGATAGGTGAAGCCGTGAATATCGTCTTGGCTTCGTCAGCCCTTATCAATGGGACCACCAGCGAATCTTTGCAAGCTCACTTGACAAAGAGGAAGCCAGTCTCTATGGCAGAACTCGCTGACATTGTCGGCGAGGAAATGAGGATAGAAGAAGTCCTAAGGGACTACAAGACAGGAAGGTTCAACCCTCAAGAAAACAGGTCGTTCCACGAGAATTAGGTGAACAACATAAAGAGAAGCCGGGATCATAGAGATCAAGGCCGTGATGACCATTGCCAGGAGCTCCCTCGCTACTTACATCACACCCCTCTTAGTACCTCTCGAAGCTGTGTAGTAATGGCTATCGAAAAATCTGACCCTGCGGTCATCAGGTTCCCAAGTTAATGAGGTCAGACGCAAATCGTTGGAATAGCGACCTACACTGTGATTTCCACAAGGATTACGATCATATTACCGAAGACTGCAAACAATTGAAAGATGAGATCTTGTACCTCATCTAGAGAGGAAAATTAAACAACTACGTGAAGAAGGCTGATGGAAAAGGCGGAAACGCAGACATAAATAATAGAGGTTGGCAGCGCTGAGGAAACTACAATCATGATGCCAAGAAAGCAGAAAGACGTGATAGAACTCCGCCCCAAGCCCCTCCAATGTCAGTAGGTGGAGGTGTAATACGCATGATCTTCGGCGGAGAAGAAACCACCATGGGCAAAAATGCTAGAAAGAAGGCCAGGCAAGAAGCCAAACATATCATATCCATGGACATAGCCCCACCAGCACGTATGACGCCCAAGATAGGGGGCACGATAATTAGCTTCTTCTCTGAAGAGGACCTGGCCGGAATCCAGTATCCATATAAGGATCCCCTAGTCATCAAAATGATTATCGCCAACAACAAGGTACGTCGAGTTCTAATAGATGATGGTAGTTCGATCGACATTTTGTACTATCATGTCTTTGAACAGATAGGTTTCAATGATGCTCATCTTGTCCCCTCGCCTGGTCCTATCTTTGCCGTCAGCAAGATCACAATCCCCGTTAAGAGACAGATCAGACTCCCAGTTATGCTGGGAGAAGGAAGTTGCAAATAATTCAAAATCATCAACTGGTTGGTCATAGATGGCCCGACCGACAACAACGCCATCCTCGGCAGAAGTGGCATAGCCACTTACTCTGGCGTTGCCTCATTCCCATTACCAAGCTTTCAAGTTCCCAACACCAGGAGGCATATGCACCATATGCAGTGCCCAAGTCGAGGCCAAAAAGTGTTATCTAAACATAATAGAGTCTATCCAGCAAAAGGACTTGATCGAATTATTGGGAAAGGCTTCCATCTCCAAACCAGCACCCGGTGAGACGTCCAAACTACCCTCCAAACCGAGGAAGTACAAGTCTCTTAAGCTTCAGGCTATGTGCTTGCCACCATCGTGGAATACAAATTCAAACTAGCCCAAAGGCACATGCCATCCATATCGGCCAGGCTTACCTCTCTCGGCTGTAAGAGTAATTTTTCTGAAGAGCCCTTCGTCGGTTATAATGATGTCAAAATGGAGTCCCAGACTCCAGATCTCTCTTTCGGGGCCACAGCATTGGAAGTTGACACCATAGTCAGAGAAAAGACGGAAGCAACAAGATTAGCACCCAGCTACACGGCCAAAGTCGTACGAATCCTAAAACAGGTATCAAGAATGGACATGGGTCTCTCGAAGAAGCTGACAATGTCCCGACTCTATTGATATCAACGTTCAGCACTTTTGATAGTCTTTCCCCGACGCGGAAGTATCCCCGGCTTACAACGACGAAGTTTATCTATTTTGGTTCGCCTCAAAGTAGTTTACTTGGCCCTACGCGGCATATTTTGTAAGCCCTTTTGAGGCATAAGACTTATCTATTAACTATGTGTGAGTCCCATGAATGGTATCATTTAGCCTATGTGTGAGTCCCCGATAGTTTCTTAAGAAGGACGTAGTGGAACGCCGAGCTTAGGATTAATATAGACCTACGAGTCTTAGTCTACTCGGCGTCCATCCAGAACTTGTCCCGATGAGTGAATATACTTAGGGTAGACTGGAAGGTGTAAGGTGAACATGGGCAAGGAAAAAGGCAATCCCCCAAGTGAGCGATGCCATCCTTGTAGCCCTAGCCTAGCCGCCATAGAGCGACAAGTTCTCCCGATTGGTTATCTTGCATGCCCATAAGAGTATATTAAGTCCAGTCAATTAGGTACTTTAATGGACATGGGCCCATGACCCTTTTTGTTACCTCGGCCTGGCATAAATGCTAAGCTAAATTGAGAGGCCGAATGAAACGGACCGAATTGGTGACTTGATCACTCGCTTTTTCGACATTTTTCACTTAGCCGACCTTAACTATAAGCAAATAGTGATTGCGGAGCCGAGATATTAATAGGTATAAGTCGTTGGTTAAGAGCCAAGTCCACGCTGATGCCTCCCGTTGTCAGTGCAATGCATAAAAATTTCTTGCCGAGCCTGTGGTGCTAAAGGTCAAGTTGTCGGTTAAGAGCCAACTCCACCCCGACACTTCCTGCCATATAGGTCTCATAGGATCTTAAACAACCTTCGAGCTATAGGAATCTAGACGTTGGTTAAAGAGCCAAGTCCACCCCAGCGCTAGACTTCGGTTAAGAACCAAGTCCACCCCAATGTTATCGAGGGTTCGAAGGGTCCAATCTATAAAGGATCTAGACGCTGGTTAAGAGCCAAGTTCACCCCAGCACAAGGCATCGGTTAAGAGCCAAGTCCACCCCGACAGTTCCTTTTGATTGGAAAGCACATAACATAAAGGATCTAGATGCTGGTTAAGAGCCAAGTCCATCCTAGTGCTAGGCGTCGGTTAAGAGCCAACTTACCATGGGCATGGTCCGGGTCTCGCTCATCGTCTTCTTCGATCTCGGAGAAGATGGGTCAACGCACCAACGCAACATATTGGTTCGGCACGGCCTTTCGAACCCTTAAGTCAGGGTATAATTGGTCCAAGGCTTCAAGAGCAGCCATAAATTCCTCGTATCGCCGACACCACATTATAGACAAGGTGTTTGGAAGCATCATAGTCGAACTCCTTCGAGTTTCGATACTCCTCCACGAAAACCTTGCCGGTTGTTTGCACCTTATCCCGCAACTACTTCTTGCACCGGGTGGCACCTTGCTCCTCCTCCCTCAACCTCTCCTCAGCCACCTTCAATAGCTCCTAAGCAACGGCCGGTAACTCCTGCTTCGGCACAATTCCTCCTTGGTTATCCTCAGGTACTTCCTCATGGAGTCGTAGTCCCTCGCATTGAGTTCGGCTACCTCGGCCACTGTAAAGCCATAATCGGCAGCCTGAAATAAGAAGTCCCACTAAGTATGAGGGGATAAAAGACTGAAGGAGGAAACAACAAAAGAAAAGAAGTACGACTTACCAACTTGCAATGGGGGAGGCTGGACCTCACCAGCTCGCCCCAGTCCTTCGAAGGCAGGGCCGATC
>NW_027266454.1:0-87425 GCF_046630445.1 Rutidosis leptorrhynchoides | reverse complement strand
TTTCATTGAAATTATCGAGTTGGCAACTAAGCTCCTCAATACTTCCATCACCATCAAAATCATCAGGATACAATTTCGCCATATGCAATAACTTACTCTTGTCAAAATTAGAGAATGACTCCAATGGATTCAAGCAAGCCATTCCAAGAAGCAAGTCAGTGTTTACCTCATTAAATCGAGAATTAAGTTCTTGAAGTTGCATATCCACCACTGTATACAACACATTCACTCGATAATAATGCTCATTTGTCACTTCAGAAACTCTACGTTTTGATTTTCCTCGAAGAATATGAATATCACCCAGTTTGGGAATCATAATGTCCTGCTTCTTACAAAATGCATCGACTACTTTTATTAAAGTTTCGAAACCACTTTCTCTCATTCTCTGCAATCGTTTCTTAGCTGTATCTAGAAGTGATATTGCATTTACAATATCTTGATCTCCTTCATCAAGTGTAACATGAAAGCAAAGTCATATGATTGCATGGCATCTAAAAGTCTTTATGCTTTAATTCTGTCTACTGATTTCAAAACCGGTGGTTGCAATAGCATCAATCACCTCAATTATAGAATGAAACACAACGGCCGTATTCAAGAGTGATTTAAAATGAGAACCCCAACGAGTATCACCTGCCCTGTTTGGTCCAAGTTCTTGATTCAAACCTCGACCAGTCTCAAGCTCACCCATTTGTAGTGACTCTTTTATTTTTTCTGCTTGCTTTTCGCGGAGCATATTTCTATGCTTAAATGAAGCTCCAATTACATTTAATACATTAGAAGTCAGTTCAAAAAGCCATTAAACATCATCATGATTCTTTGCAACAGCTACAAGTGTCAATTGAAGTTGATGAGCAAAGCAATGAACACAATGTGCGGATTTTGAATCATCCATAATCAAAGTTTTCAAGCCACTCAAATGCCCTTGCATATTACTAGCTCCATCATAGCCTTGGCCACGTATTCGACATGGACTTAATGAGTGTTGATAAAGTAAAGAATAAATAGATTCCTTGAGTGACAAAGCAGAAGTTTGACTCACATGAACAATGCCGAGAAGTCTCTCCATCACAAATCCTCTTCTATCAACATATCTCAAAACAAGAGCCATTTGTTCTGTGTGAGACACATCTCGGGACTCATCAACAATATAGCAAAGTAGTCATCTCCAAGGTCCTCAAGAATAGCTTTAATTGTTTCATGAGCACATGCATTAACAATGTCTTTTTGGATACTAGGATAAATCATTTGTGAATTTTGTGGAGCATTTTTCAAGGTTACTGCACCAACTTTATCAACACGCTTTGAATACCAAGTCAAGAAAGTAAGAAAGTTTCCCTTCTTACTTGAAGATTCGCTTTCATCATGACCTCTAAATGGCAAGCCACATTGTAAAACCAATCTCGCAATATCAATCGATGCATTTAAACGAATCCGATAAGCATTCCTCATTTGATCATCTTGCTTTTCTACATATGTTCGAAGATGATGCTTTTGCATCATAAGAACTTCACACTTCTTGGAGAAACTATTATGAACACTAGAAGGTCCACCGACATGCTTTTTAAGTCTCTCTATGTTGTTCCAACCCTTAAACCCTTTAGTTGAAAATGCATCCCCACCACCATGACCCAAACTTTCTTTCTTAAACAAGTAACAATAGAGACAAAATGCGGCACCTAGCTTTATGCTATATTCCAACCACTTACCATATAAATCAAACCAATGCACACTAAAATGACGATTCCTTCCACTCGTGTAAGTTTTCGGAAAATTATGATTTCAGGGTTGAAACGGACCTCTTTGAATATATGCCCTTATTATGTCATCACGTTCACTGAGAGGATATGACAAGATTGGCTTCCTTTCTCCGGGATCAGCAGGTAGTAAAGCTAAATCAGTTCCAAGTCTCGGGGGACAAGAAGACGTTGGAATGTTCTGTTCATTAGAAGAGGAAGGGCTAAGGACAGGGGTGCGAGTCAGAGTCTCCACTTCAACTTGATTGCTTCTTTCTGGATCGAAATTGGAAGGCCGGTTTTCTACGGATGTAGAAGCTTTAATTTTAGAAACCCTCGCTGCCCACAACTTCAAAATATCACCCATTGAATCTAAAATGAATAATCAATGATCTATAGTCAATATTATATTGCATAACCTCACATACCAGAAAAAAATGATCATCTGTCTATTCGGCTATGTGTCGTGTCCAGTGTCCTATCGAATTGTTGCTTGCAATTGAAAGCAAAGTTTATGTTTTTTTTTTTGGCTACTCTACACTAACTAATCAGAAAACCACAAAATTAATTGAAGAAGAGTACTGAAAAATCACAGCTTCGTACCTGCAAAGCTGCCTATTTGTCAATTAGGGGTCAATTGTAGAAGCTAAAAAAAACATGTAATTCTCCTTTGAAATCGATCAAAGAGGGTTGAGTTTGAATGTTTATTGTTTCATCGTGTTAGCTGTAGAACACTCCACACATTTTTGACGTTTTCTATTCTTTAATATTTTTGTCTAATTAAAAGTCTAATTAATTATTTTGGCCCATCCAGTGTTTAGCTAAAAAAAATCAGCTAACACACACGTTTCCTATTTTTGAATATTTTTTATTTAACTAAAGGTCTAATTAGGCCCACCCAATGTGTAAGTGTAAAAAAAAAGTCACTGCACTCAACAAGTTTCAAACCCGCAACTTTGAAGAAATCGTTCACGCACTAAACCACTTCGCTACCTCACCTTTTAACTCTGTGTTGTCCAAATAATTTATTTATTCTATACCCGTAATTATTTTCGTACATGTCGGAGCATATATAAAGGATTTTCTCGAAAAGCTGTGCGGTCCACAAACCACCCTCGGTGGGTTGTGGATCCGCCACTGCCTTAAAGCCTAAACAAAATATTCGCTAAGTCAACCCACATCACCGTTCGGTCGTGTTCATCCATCCATGGTTCATGAAGATGTAGGTCATTAGCTTATTCTTTTGTAATACATATAAATATAATACTTCATTTTTTGTTCGAGTTAGTACATGTAATAAGTGATATGTTAATTTAATTTAATTAATAGGTTATCTATTTTGAAATTCAGTTTGAACCAAACCGCATGAAACCGTTTTATGTTGAATTGGTTCGGTTTGGTTCGATAATAAAATAGTTCAATTCGGTTTGGTAATGAAGACTAAAATGAAGAAGTCGGAGGTTCAAAACGTTGAGTTTACAAGTCTAAGAAAAAAATTTGGACGCAGAGAGAGAGAGAGAAATCAATGGGGTGCTTCGATTGTTTCGGAGGAAGTAATAAGGAAGAGAGGAGAGAAGAAGAAAGATTGGCCTCTGCCGAAGCTCGTTCCAAAGCTGCCGAAGCTGCTCAGAGACGGTAAATTCATTCATTTCTACTTATTCAATCATAAATTAAGGACTTGTTGTTTGTTCGTCTTGCTCTAGACTTGATTACTCTACTGCAAGTTGTGAATGTTTGTTCAATTTACATGTTTTAACGTGACCTTGATCGATTCTTCTAATTGCTATTGATGAAGATGTTGGAACAGAACCCTTGATTTTTGTTCAGATTAAAATTGGTAGATTTGAAATTGCTGGATTTACAAAATTAGGATGTTGAAAATTAGATTTAATAGAAAGATGGGTTGTTTTTCAGACTACATTTCAAGCATTTTCAATGAAAGAAACAAACTGTAATGATGCGTTCTTACTGAGAAGGAACTAGTGATTGGAAGATTGCTTGTGTTTACTATTACTACTACTACTACTTCTTCTGTTAGTTTGAATATCTCTTATTAGAGGCATGATGGGTTCTCTGCTGCTGCAGGCAAGAAGAATTCGATAAGTCGGCAGTGGGAAGAGCTGCCCATGCCCAAATACAAGGGATGAAAAAGCAGGCTGCTGCTACTGCTCAGTCTAATAACCAGGGTGGACCAGCCCTAAAGGACGTAGGCACTTGATTCTTTCTATGTCAAAAAATATTTTTTTCCTGCTTGCTAAGTTAAAGACATTGGTGTCATAATACATTTTCCTTGAGATTGACATACCTTATACGGGGAGGTTCATAGTGTTATTTGCGGTTGTCTGTTAGAGATCAATCATTTTTACCAAAACTTGACACCGATTTTGTGGTGCTGTTAATGCAGTGGCAGATGGGTTGAGGTGCTGTCTATTGTTTGCTTGAGTACACAACTGTATGTATAGCTGGTAAGTGAGTAACGTCTTTTGTTGTCATATCCAACATGTCATTTTGTTTGCTCAACATATGTCTATGTGTACATAATGAAAATGAAATTTAGCTCAGTCAATATTTTAGTCACAAGATTCTTTCACAAACCCCTTTTTGTTAAAAATGTTAAATTCTAAAAGGGGGGGTTTAGTATTCTGATCGATGAAAAAACTTTCATTATGCAACAACATTATAACTTGTAAGTTAGAGTCATTGATTCTATGTTACTTGATGGCTAAGATGTTTGGTGACTGATAAACTTGGTAGTTGACTTCCGTGAGCTGCTTTAAGTAATTGAAATTAGTTTGACTGTCCATATAGTATCTCTGTCAAAGCTATTCACTTGTATCTTCATGTTTCCTGTATGCAGCTTTCAGGTTGGATTTAGCTGTATTTTCTGTCCACAGTCTTCATCGTTTGTTAAACAAATAAGCAATATTTGTAAAGCTGGCACACCATCGGAAAAATAAATTCGGTGTGAAATTTTATTTTATTTTAACTGTGGTGTGTTCATAGTAAAATGTTACGAGTTGGGCATGAATAATACCCTTTGGTTTGTGCTGCTGTTTATGCACCATTTGGTCCATTTTACTACTGTAAATCTTATTCAATTTTAGTGTGGTTTCAGCCATCAAAACATTTAATTACCTTTCCCTTTATATTAGAGCTGTATTTTTCTTATGAGTAACGATTCATCATCAATCAAATTTCTAAAAAAACTAATCACCAAAATCGTGGTGCAGGAACACTGTTCACTTCTATTTGTTTCAGGGCTATCCAAACAGCCTCAGCTCTGACATTTTTGGATGACATTTTTGGGGCATTGAGCAAAAATTAAAATATGATCTTTATTATTTGAAATTTTCTTTTTCCAAACTTTTATTGAAACAAATTTTGTTCATGTTATCGAAGCAATTTTGCTCGAACTACATAAACATTGAAGCGACGGTAATATTCAATCAATATAGGGCTGTCTACAACTTTTTTTAATGTGGAGCTCCATATTATATTTGGAACACGAATATTATATTATATATATATTTTTTATATTTATTATAGCAATATATTTCTTTTATAAAAACAAGAGAAGTACATTCGTTTAAGTTTCACTTTATTTATAAAAAAAAAACTATAATGATTCTGTCTCGAGTTTCCCTTTCTTTAAAAAATAGTTTCCACAAAACTAAAGAGAATTTGCCTAACAAAAAGCCCACTTATCAGGATGCCTTAAAATTATAGGCCTCCAAAAAAAATGAGGCCAAGTGTAATTGCACAGAGTGCACGTGCCTACGGGCTGGGCCTGCTAAGTAGTAGAATTCCTTTACAAATCAGCAGGCAGCGGCCGAAGCATCTAAAACTCTCCTCCCAATCAAACTCGTCACTTCTCTAATCGAACCACTATCATGCTTGGAAGAGACAAAAACGTGTTGAAAATGATCAACAATACAGCTTCCATCTCCAATTCATATCCGTAGACCAACGATCACCTTCCACATTAAGCCGACAAATATGGTCCTTATTCCTATGTTGAGTCGCAAAAGCATCAAAATAAGTCGTGTTCTTGTCCCCATCACATTTCTATTCTACTTTCGCTCCTTGCTTCCAAGTCATCACTTCTGCATCTAGCAATTTTCGCAGTTGAACATTTTCCTAATCTCATTCGCTTATTTCCTATATTAATAAATAATAAAATTTAATATGTGCCGTGGATACGTTTCGAAGAGTTCAAATGAACCTCTTAATTTAATTTTTTACTAAATAATCCTTAAAATATATGAAATGTTCCTTAAATATTTTAAATGAATATCTTCAATTTATTATCATTTATATCGAATTCTATTAGCTTTTGAATTTTATAATTAATTGTGAATAACGTAATTAAGAAAATATGCAATTATTTAATATAATTTGAATATTTTATTTTTTTCGAAAATAATTAATTCTTTAATATAAGAGGGAAAAAGTTTTAAAAAGATAAATGTGAATGGATAACGTTCATTGACATTCAATTAATAAATAAATAATTAGAGGAATGATTTACGTCACTTGACCCATAAAAAATCACACACCAATATATAATTAATAAATAATTAATTAATTATATTAATCGATGAATTATCTTTTGGATAGAATTTAGATGTGGGACTTTAGTTGTTAGTTCGATCCTTTTTAAAAAATAATATGTATAAAATAAAATTACACATAACCTAACTGACCTTCACAATCTCATATAAACGCCCGTCAAATAAACAAATTAACAGACGTTTATCGGTTTAACCCTTAACGCCATAGACTCCAAGTCTCCAGCCCCTTTCCACCGTCGCCACGCCTCCACTCCTCAGTCATCTTAGCACCAGATCTATCAATAAGTTTTTTCAATCGACACATCGTAATCATGATGTACAGACCCAATCGACGATGTATGATCAAACCCAATCGATTAAGATAATGACAAACGCAACTTTATTATTGTCCCAATTAAAAAGCTTTTATCTGCAATATATGCCGAGATTTTCGATTAATTAATTGGATGTAGTAGTGATTTTTTGATTAATTGAGAAAAAGTGAATGACGGGAGAGAGATAGAGATGGGGCGGTGACGGGACGGGCAACGCACTGTTATATAACGGAACCCTAGAAGGTGAACACCGTTTACTATTCTCGGGTTTCTCAAAACCGGGATTGTTAATCGTCATTAATTAACTTTAATTTCGGATTTGACAAACCCGAGAATAGATAATCCTTCATTTTTGCGAATGTATTCCCGAGTTTGTCAAATCCAGAAATAGATAATTTTGTAATTAATGTTATATTCCCGGATTTCGTATACCCGGGAATAGTAGTTTCGTCCACCTCCGATCCAATTCTCATCTTTTCGTCTACGTATTAACAATCAATGGTACTTTTATAATTTTTCGGTGACCGGGAGAGAGAGGAGGAGGAGACTGATCTGAAGAGAAGAAAGGGAACGTGGGCCAACTTTTTAATTTTTTATTATTTGATGTTAGTTTGTTTGGGATACAAAATTAACAGAAGTTACGGAGTAACATTTATCAGGGGAATTATAGTTAAGTGCTGAATGGATTTTATTTTATGCATGTCATTTTCTAAAAAATCAACAAGACTAACACTAAAAATTCACATCTAAGTTCTATCCTTATTTTTTCGAAATAAATATTCGATCAAGAAAAGCCTACAACACATCGAATTTGATTATTTTCTCAATAATAAAATATATTAGAAAATTTTCTCTTAAAATTTTAATATTTAGTACCGTTAGAAAAAAAAGATGAAAAAATTGATATATATATATATATATTTCTTTCTTGGATATATATATGTGTATATATATACATGTTAAGTATAAAAAATATATATGTTATGTGATGAATTTAAATTATGAGATCATTATTGTTTTATAAAATATTCTATTTTGGACAATATATCTAATGTTCGGGAGAGGATGTGGTGCTGATACATGGTAGAATTATCTTGAAATGAACTATCTTTGTATAATTACTTTGATCCAAACTAACCCTAAATTCTAAACAGTGCACAGTTTAGTTAATTATACAGTCAATTATATATGATTAAAAAAAAATTATAGTCAAATTGGGCAAAAAATGTTTTTACTGTCTCAGTGATATATATTGATAGAGTAATATAAAATCATGTGCCTAGACTAGTCAACACGAATTCTTCAACTATCTATTTTTTTTTTTTTGAAATAACTATCTTTTTTATTTGTCGTGAAGTTCTTAATCTTCAATATTCATTGCTTCTGTAATCTTTTGTTCAATGCCGTAATATATATGCACATTAGATAAACGGATATTTAAAGTGTGATTGATAGCTACCTTATTTTTATGTTTATATATGTGTGTGTTTGGGCAGTTTGGATTCTAATTGGATCGATAAGTAGTATATAAGATGCATGTTATGCACCAAATCATTTTTTTACATTAAAAAATAAAATCTTATTAAATTAATAGATTTTTTATTTTATTTTAAAAAGTCATCATTAGAACACTATTTACATTAAAGAAATATATTATTTATTTTTTGATTGTAACGAGCAGATTTACTTTATTATTGATGTCTTAAAATCAAATGTCTAAAATAACCTTAATCTTCAAAATTTCTAATCAGCTCAACATTCCTTATCTTTTTTTTTTTCCTTCCCCTCAGACTAATTAACTTGTAAGGGATATTAAAATATAGTTTAAAAAATACAAGTAATTACTGGACTAAAATATTGGTTTGTAGTAGTGCGACCGCGCACACGACCATACACGGTTGAGAAAAGGTATGAAAATAATTAATAATAATAAATATAAATTAGATCTGAGTGGAAGTAAAGAAAAGAGCCCACATGTTAAGTCAGCCCAAAAGCCCACTTGGTACTTCAATATTCCCGGGACCGGCTTGACACGTGATCCTGATCTGAATTTTCATATTTGTAAAATTAAATTCACGTAACCACATTGGATTTTTAATATTTCTTTCTTTTCCACTAAAATGTTATGCATCTGTCTTTCAGAAAAGGAAATTATATATTTTGTATGGATGTTTTCTTTTTATTTCAATTATATATTTGGATAATTAGGTTCACAAGGATTTTTATTCCTTTTTATATTCCACTAAAAATATTAAATATGTCTCTTTCACGTAACAAAAATATTATCATCCCTTTCAATATATCACATTGAGTTTTTCATTTCTATTTTTATATATCACAATGTATAGTATTTTATCACAACTTGAAGAGTATCTAAACTTTAGTAAACTTAGCAAACTGCCACATGAACATGTAAACTTAAAGCATTGGGTCCACATGACAAGTTGATGCTTAAATAGATTTCAAAGTTCAAATCTCTATTAGCAAAAATTGAAAGTTTAGGGACTAGACTGTAAGATTATTAAAATTTAAGGTACGTAATCTGCTATTATGCCAAAATCTTATAGTCAACTTAACCGCTACCATCATCATCTTAAAATATTCCTGCGTGCTAACTAAACTACTGACTCGCTCTCTTAATTAGTTGTATTTTTATAAGTATATAATATGATTGAATGTAAACGCGGCAATACTCAACTCAAAAGATAGACTGTATATATATATATATATATATATCTTCTCTCTCAAGCAATCTCTGTCTCTACCTAAAACCCTTAAATCATCATGATGATGATGTTTAATGTTCCCATTAAATCTCACAACAACTTTATCAACCCTGATTTCAAGATTGAAGATTTCATGTTAACTAATAAACCGTTATCAAAGTCTCCTCCTTCATCATCATCATCAATGATGATGGAATTGGATCCTTTAATCTGGAGCAGATTACCTCAAGAACTTCTCGACCACATACTCTGTTTCTTGCCATTAAAGTCTCTTCTTTATCTTCGACCCACTTGTAAACACTTCAAAACCCTAATTTACACTCCTACCTTCGTTTCCAAGTATTCATCTTCTTCGCCTTGTTCGTCTTTCCTCTTGCTTTCGCATCCTCAGTGTTACAATGAATTCCCTCTATACGATTCGAAGCTATCCACTTGGCGTAATTTAGTTCTTCCTGAAAATTCCGTTGTTTCCAATCCTACCCCTCTCTCTGCTTCCAATGGCCTTTTGTGTTTTTCAATGGGAAAATCGGCTTCCTTGCTTGTATCCAACCTTTTGACCAATTCTTCTAGGGTTATTAAGTTTCCTACTTACTCTTTCTCCTTCGAATTGCTCACTTTGGTTTCAACTCCTGGTGCATACAAGGTGTTTGCGTTATGTTCGAAGTACTCTTCAAACTCTGTTTTTGTTTACGATTCAAAAACTCATATTTGGAACAGATTCGAGGGTTTCGCTCCGATTCTAAACGAGAATTGTCATCAAGAGGGAGTCTTTTCAAAAGGGTGTTTGTATTTCACGACTCCAGAGCCGTTTTCAGTCGTCTCCTTCGATTTGGAAACTGGGAAATGGGACAGACCTATTTCAGGATTGCCTGATGAACTTATTTTTGTTAGGCTTGTGAGTGATCATGCAGGAGGATTGTATCTGATCGGCGGGGTAGGAAGAAATGGTATTTCTAGGAGGCTTAAATTGTGGAAATTGGAACACGATGAAGGGAATAATTGGATAGAAATCGAGAGTGTGCCTGAATTGATATGTAAGAAATTTATGTCAGTTTGTTACCACAATTATGAACATGTGTACTGCTTTTGGCATGAAGGAATGATATGTGTTTGCTGCTATACTTGGCCAGAGATTTTGTATTACAAAGTCTCGAGAAGGACTTGGCATTGGCTTCCTAAATGCCCTTCATTGCCGGACAAGTGGAGTTGTGGATTCAAGTGGTTTTCTTTCATCCCTCACTTGTATGCTTCCGTCTAAACGCAATTGCTAGATGTATCGAATTCGATCGTTTACGGTTGAAAAGTCGAATTTGGGATCAGAAATGCTGACACACTGTAGTAGGAGTCTTGGTTTGATTGTTTCTTTTTATGTGTAAGAAAACTTGTATTCTTTATTTCCACGAGTGTTAGTTATTTACTGTTATACTATGTTGTTTACTCCTTGTTTTAATGTAAATATATTTTCAGGTATTTTCAAGTACTCTCATGTTGTTTCGCAAAAAAAAGAAAAAAAAAAAAGTACTCTCATGTTGCAAGAAATATTTAATAATTTATATATCGAGAACCTTTCCCTTTATGCTTTTTATTTTTCTAACCCACAAAATACTCCTGAAAAATGATAAATAACTCTTGATTTTATGGACGGTTTGATATTTTTTTGTTTGATAAATTCAATGAATGTATGAAATCATGAGTTTAAAATTCAAGTCTTAAATTATTCGGACTTATTTATCTGGCCGCCTGCCTAGCTATTGAGGCAATTTAGTGTCAAGTTTTCTCATGTGGATGTGAAATCTCAGGGTCACTTTCTTTCATTAATTAGCTGAGCTCTCGGAAAAAATACCTAATATTGCGCTTTTAATTTTGAAGATCCACAAAATGAATTGTAGATGATTTAAATATACTACTAATATTTTTTTTCCTAGTATAGATTGTAGATAGCATCTGCCACCGCCAGCATATGCAAGCAAATAAAGTCTTACTTTGTTTTTTCATAAAAAAAAAAAGTCTTACTTTTTTTGTTGAAGTTGAATAGAGTCTTGTTAACTTCATGTGGGATTAATTTACTGTCTACTCTCACAGTCACTGACACTTTCGTGTGTGTTAGTATAAATTAGCTGACCTTTGCATGATATATAGTATCAGTTGACTGTCTTATCTTTGAAGCTATTATAACAAACTGGGATTTGAATAGGACTATTGTTTCTTTATTCACCACTACGATACAATGGAGATTGTAATTTCCAATTCAACTAATTTTAAAAATTACGGTTTTAGAGAGTCGATTTCATGATTTTATAATTATTAAATCAACAGCCCTCGATTTGAATAGTACTATTTGGATTCAAATGTAATTACATTTTAATAATTTAATACTCCTATGTCACATACACTTGGAGATGAGAGGTTCAATTCTCTTAGATTAAGTTTGTAATGATAAAAAGTATAAGTAGATCATTTAAATGCATTTAAATTCAGACATTATTATTTTTAAGTGGCCTGATTTTCTAGAGTCAAATAATATGTATGCGTCTGGACCTGTTTCAAAGTCATCTGCCTCATCACTACGATGCCAATCAAATAGAAAACCCACAGATTAAGACAACACCCGTCGACCGTCGCCATAAACTACAAAAACGAAAACCAAATGATGGGGTTCATAATTTCTTCCAATTTATTCTCCAAAATGTAAATAGACTTTTTGGAGGGACAATAAAAGCTTTATTATTTTTACAATAATCTAATTAAATTATAATATTATTATTAATAAAAAAAAAATCAGATGCCTTTATAGCCATGTGAACAAGTAGTACTCAGTAGCAGATTTATTTATCTGTTGTGTTTGGTTTGTTTAAAAGATAACATTACATAGTGATGAAATTTTGAGAAAATTGATTCTCAAATTTTCCCACTATAGTTCATTAATTTTATATAAGAGATAATAATATGAAACGTGAGATTCAATATAAAAAAATTAAAGCTCTACTTTTATGTTATAAATAAATTAGAAACCAAATATATCTTTATATAAAATATTGAGATTAAATAATTTTTCATATATAATTTTATTATTTGCTGGTGGACTAGAGTCCGCTGCCATAACAAGATCAGATAAGTTTTTTTTTTTAAAGAAAAAATAGAAGAAAATTTGATAATTAAATGGATTAATGGCGTATACTTTTATTATTATTTATTTGGGAAGCTAGAGCTTCTTGCTAAATGGCAAGACACTGTATTTGAAAATGATTTTAATAAATTATCCACGTAGTCATTCACTTACATTTTCTTACCGAGTCAAGAAATGTTAATTAGATAAGAGTTGATGACGTTCGCTCTTAATCCAAAAGTAACAATGGTATATAATTTTGTCTCTGCAGGTTTAATTACTACCTAAGGTCAAAGATAAGACACCAAAGACATTATAGATTCGAAAAAAAGTAAGAGGCAGCCGCACGCAGTATTTTTTTTTATATCATTTAAACTTGTAATTTCATTAAATATAAATAAAATAATACATGAAATCTTCATCACAATCCGATAGAATTATAAAATATTTAGAATATTTAATAAACGATATAAAATAATAATTAAAAACAATAATAAAATTAAACGGCTATTTCATGAAGAGCTAAAATCATGATTAAGGTATGGCAACAACTAATTTTGAGATAATCATAGCGACTTGATTTTGGATTGAACGCAACTCTTGAAAGTAAGAGGCAGCCGCATTCAATATTACGTGGTCTGATGCCGCCTTGATAATTGATACATATAGCACTACAAGTTTTACGCTTGGACTGCCGATTGAATTCAAATGGACAAAGAGACAAGTCCATCAGGATAGGATAAATGGATCGGAAAAAAGGAAAAGAAAGAAAAATACATGTTTCTAGTAAAGTTTTGACCAGTAATATACGTCCTTAATTACTTTTTTTTTCTTTTTTTTTTTATAAATTTAATACAATAATCTATTCACCCAAAATTTCCTCCCTCAAAAATCGAATCCATGACCTCACGAATAAACGCGTTAATCATTGAGGCCACGTTAGGAAAACCTTAATTACTTAATGATAAATGCTACTTGTCGTAAATTTAAAAATCTTCATTGAAAAATTTATTAAACATATGTAAATGTCATGATATGCATATATCATGTGAATTTAACAAATTAACTGTTAAGATAATTAAAATTAATTGATCGGCAGAGTATAAATATTACTATTCATAAATTTAAGATGAATGACAAGACTATCTAAAATCATCAGAAGAAAAAAAAGGGAAATAGAAATGGAAATTAATGCATAAAATACATCAAGTAAATCAGGAATACTTTTTTTATGTTGCTTGTGTGAGTTGTGAATTTAAGTGAGTTATAATAATATAAATCATCATTTGTCTCATTTTTTTTTATTGGTGGCGTGTACTTATGCATAAGACTATGCAAAGATGTATAAATCACCATATAATAAACTAAAAATTAATTGCTAGCAAGTTAAGGATGTAAAAGTTTCAAGAAGAGAGTTGAGACAGATAACAAGAAGTCAACAGAGCTTGCGCTTTATGTTAAGGGGTGTTTTGTAACAAATTCGAAGTTGGAGGAGCTTAAAATTCATGATCCAAAAAGTAATTGACGGGTTGGTTTATGGGATGAACCGAAAGGTGATTCTTTAACTCAATGAGAAAGAAGTTGATCTTTGTATCAAAACTCATCTCAGTCTTGACTATGAAATTGACAGAATCATCGATGAGATTGCCGGTACCGGTGACTTCATTGATGAAAGGAAAGAAATTGGTATTTATATCAAAACTCGTCCTAGCTTGAAACTCGACAATTTAACAGTTGAATACAAAATTGATTCAATTGATGTTTTTGACGAAATCGGGTTCCATGGCAACATTGAACCGGTTGAGACAGAATTTGGCTTTAAAGCCAAAACTCATCTTAAATATGATACATATGCAATTGATGGAAAATTCAGTATCTGATGCAGGAAAGGAAAAATGACTCGAGGAAACCGGTTCAATTGATCAACTCAACAAGTCAAACACTCGAGTTGACCAAGTCAGAACAAATTGATCGTTGATAATGAATTGGCAGAGTAAAAAGTGAGAGGGATTTACTTCATAATCATATAAGCGGTCTGTTTCAATTCATTAATTAGAACAAATTAGACTTTTTCTCTCTTAGGGTTCATCTTTTTTTTTTTTCTTATAATTTAGGCATTTTCGTTGTGTGTATTTACCGATCAAATTGGAGCTATGCTGAATCTCAGCTAGGTTAGATAAACTGTTTAGGGTCAAAAGTTAAATGAAACGGTCGACTTGTGGCTTGTTCATTTAACCGTGTAAACAAGCTTGTCACCGTTAATGGTGAAAGTTTGATTAGAGGTGCCCTAGTTTGTGAGGATATGCAAAGACCTTGAATGAAGTTTATATGCTTTGCTGCTTACCTTAAAAGAATTGAACAAAACCAAGACTTAGTTACCTTGAAGAACAAGTAATCCAATGAAAGAAAAGTGTTCAACAAGTCAGACCAAAACGAAGCACCAGTTTGAAGAAGATTCAAATGTAAAATGAAAGTTTAGTCTAAATGCAGAAAGGAAGAGCGTGCAGAAGAAAGAATTACAGTATTTGGAAAGTTTATCTTATAGTTTTACCTTAGCTAACTAGGAGTTACTTTTGTCGACATGTGACAAGAAAAAGTAGCCTTTTGCTTTTTTTTTTTTTATTATTATTATTATTATTATTATTTTCATTTCCGAGCCGTTTGTGCTTGAGACACCCCTCCCTCCCAATTTCTCCTTAAGGACGGGAGATCACTCGAGAGGCGTCAGGGATTTCGTTTATAAAAAATGTTCAAATTATGATCTCTCCTACTACTATGTTGTTCTATGGACCGTGGGAGTCTAATTACGCTAAAAATAAATAGATTTGAGTACAGGGAGTGGTCGGATTTTACCTTCGATGATTCCGACCACCAATTCTCATGACGGCATCTAAGGAAGCTTTTGGATACCCAACTCGGTGAAGAATCGGTCGAGTAAATATCGACCCGAGTTCAACTCGGTGTTGACTCAGTGACCTTCCGGTGATTATTCGGTTCAATTCGACTGGTTCCGAACTCCTCTCCACTCCGTCCACAACATATATCGATTTGGGTTTATTCTGGGCAACTCGAATTTTTCGACAGTAAGTTGTTTACGATTTTGTAAATTTTGACAGTTTAATCTTCCGTAAGCTTGTTACGGAAGAACTTTGGACTAAATTTTTTTGTATTTGAGACTGGTTGTAATCTGTATTTGTGTCTTGCGTTAGAACTAAGATTGTTGTATATAACAAGCCTCTTGTCACTTGAATTATTGAATTTCATTTAATGAACCTAGGGGAGGCTTCAACGACACTCGGTAAGCTTTTTGACAATAACAGTGTAATTATCAGTCTCTCCCATTTTTTTGTTTGAAATTTGAGGCTGTGCATGTGAGGTTTGTGAAGAGAAGCTTGCTGACAAAGTAGAAAATGTGCAAAATGATTTGTCAACAAGGTAATAGTATAGTTGAAATGGAGATGTTGGTGGAATTGAAAGAAATGCCAAGTTTTCAATAAGTCATATTATATCTACTACAGTAGTGGTCAAGAGGATAGATAGATATTTAAATATTTATTTGTATATGTTAAAATTTATACTATTCTACTATTAGTTATTAAATTAATAGCATCTAAATCGTTACGCGGAAAAAAATAACTACGACTAATCGGAATATCTAATTATAATACGCGTCTAAATTAGAGTACGGGTGTTACAATTCTCCCCCACTTAAGATATTTCGAACTCGAAATAGTCCTAACCTGGAGGATTAAATAGGTGCAGATATTTGGCCTTCATATCCACTATGTCTCCCATGTCTCCTCCTCGATCCTAGAGCTCCTTCAAAGCACTTTTACTAACGGTATCACCTTTTTCGCATCCTCTTCTTGATCTATCTAAGATCGCAACTGAAACTTCCTCGTAGGATAAGTCCTCTCTCAACTCAACTGGAGGATGCTCAAGAACATGTGATGGATCGTGAACATACTTTTTGAGGACTGAGACGTGGAACACATCATGAATCTTTGCCATCTTCGATGGTAGGGCCAATCAGTATGCAACCTTACCGATCCGCTCTACTATTTTGTAGGGCCCAATGTATCTTGGAGTCAACTTCCCTTGTTTTCCAAATCGAAGTACTCCCTTCCATGGTGATAGTTTCAAAAACACCATATCTCCATCTTCTTCGCCTGCCTTGAATTCTAATGGTCTCCTTTTGTTGGCATACACCTATTGCCGTTCTTGCGCCATTTTTACTCTATCTCGGATCATTTTTACGCTCTCTGACATTTGTTGTGCTATCTCCGGAGTCATTAGTTGTCTGTCACCTTCCTCATCCCAACATATTGAAGTTCTACACTTTCTGCCATACAATGCTTCAAACGGTGTCATCTGTATGTTTGCTTGGAAACTGTTGTTGTAAGCGAATTCTATTAACTTGATGTGATCATCCCAACTGCCTCCAAACTCTAAAATACATGCACGCAACATGTCTTTTAGAGTCTGAATAGTTCTTTCTGATTGTCCATCTATTTGAGGATGAAACGCGTGGTGAACTTCAACTTAGTTCCCATCGCCTCTTGTACTTGCTTCCAAAGTCTAGAGGTAAATTTAGCATCTCTGTCGGACACTATAGACCTTGGAACTCCATGCAATCTAACAACCTCATCGACGTACAACTTAGCTAGTTGTTTTACATCAGTAGTTGTCTTCATAGGTACGAAATGTGCCGACTTAGTTAGATGGTCCACGATTACCCAAACTTTATCATTACCTTTCCTAGTGCGAGGTAATCCCGACACGAAGTCCGTGGTAATATCTTCCCACTTTCATACGGGAATAAGAAGTGATTGGAGAGTTCCTGCTGGACAACGATGTTCCACCTTGATCTGTTGACAAGTCAAACAACGTGATACAAAGTCTGCTATACTCCGCTTCATTCCAGGCCACCAATAACTTTGCATGATGGTCCTGTACATCTTGGTGCTTCCTGGATGCATAGCATAAGCTGAACTATGCACCTCCTCCATTATTTGGTTTCAAAGATTACCAACACTAGGAACACACAATCGAGTTCCATATAAGAGAACTCCATCATTGCTAAGAGAAAATTGAGTGATCTTCCCATCACGTATCCCTTTCTTAATCCCTTCAAGTATGGGATCTTGATCTTGAGTTGAGTTTATCTCCGATAGTAAGGTTGGTCTCACTCTAAAAGAAGCCAACAAAGCACCTATCTCATTGGTTCCGAGGTACGTCCCTATACTCCTTAGTTCCATCAACAACGATATTGGAGTAGCTGTCAAATAAGACAATTGCGCTTCTCCCGCCTTCTGGCTCAAAGCATCTGCTACTATGTTTGTCTTTCCTGGATGATAATCGATGATTAAATCATAATCCTTCAGTAACTCTAACCATCGACGTTGTCTCATGTTAAGTTCCTTGTATGTCAAAAAATACTTCAAGCTCTTATGGTCGGTGAAAATATGACAAGTCTCACCGTATAGATAATGCCTCCATATCTTAAGTGCGAATACTACAGCTGCCAACTCCAAGTCATGGGTTGGATAATTCACCTCATGCTTCCTTAACTGTCTAGAAGCATAAGCGATGACTTTATCATTCCGCATTAGTACTGCACCAAGACCTTTCCCTGAAGCATCACTGTACACCACAAATTCTCCACTACCTACTGGAAGTATAAGTATTGGAGCAGACATCAGTCTCGCCTTTAGCTCTTGAAAACTCTTCTCACATTTCTCCGTCCAAATAAACTTCTCATTCTTCCGTGTCAAAAGCTGTCATTGGTGCTGCAATAATTGAGAAGATCTCCACGAATCGTCGGTAATATCCTGCTAAACCAAGAAAACTTCTCACTTTTGTTGGAGTCTTTGACTGCTCCCAATTATTGATCCCTTCAAACTTCTTGGGATCAACATAGATTCCTTCCTTAGACACCACGTGCCCAAGAAATATTACTCGGTTAATTAAAAACTCACACTTGCTAAACTTGGCATACAACTGGTTTTCCCTTGGCGTCTGCAGTGCCAATCGCAGATGTTCTGCATGTTCCTCTTTAGACTTGGAATATATCATGATGTCATCAATGAAAATGATCACGAACTTATCCAGGTATTTCTTGAACACTCGGTTCATTAGATCCACGAAATATGCTGGAGCATTAGTCAACCCGAATGACATCACTAAGAATTCGTAATGTCCATATGGACTCCTGAAAGCAGTCTTAGGAACATCTTCTTTCATGATCATCATCTGGTAATAACCTGACCTTAGATCGATCTTCGAGAACACTGTAGCACCCTGCAGTTGATCAAATAAGTCATCTATCCGCGATATAGGATATCTGTTCTTTATGGTGATCTTGTTCAGTTGACGATAATCTATGCACATCCTCATAGACCCGTCTTTCTTCTTCACGAACAGTACTGGCGCTCCCCATGGTAAACTGCTTGGTTGTATAAAACCTTTCTCCAACAGTTCTTGTAGCTGAATTTTCAACTCCTTCAATTCCGTCGAAGCCATTCGATAGGGTGGCAATGAAATTGGTGTAGCTCCAGGAAACAGATCAATGTTGAACTCCACTTCTCTTTCTGGTGGCAATCCAAGTAGTTCTTCTGGAAATACATCCTCGAATTCACGAACTACATGGATATCGGTCAGCTCTGGAACTTCTTTTGTAGTGTCCCCTCACATGCGCCAGATAAGCGTGACACCCTTTTCTCATTAGCTTCTTCGCAACCATTGGTGACATTAGGTTGCGCCTCAGCTTTGAGGTTCCGCTATAGAAAATAATCTCATCCTCTCCTGGCTTCTTGAAGGTGACTTGCTTCAAACGGCAATCCACATTCGCATGATGCTCGACAAGCTAGTCCATACCCAAGATAACATCGAAATCTTGTATGGGTAGTAGTATCAAGTTCGCCTATAGGTGCCTCCCATTCACTTTGATAGGACAATTTGGATACCCTTCCATTGTCGTAAGCGTCTCCCCCACTGGGACATCTACCGCTAATCTTTCTATCAAGGGTCTATGTTGGACTCTAATGCATTTAGCAAATTTATGAGACACAAATGAATGTGTCGCATCTAGGTCTATCAGTAATGCGGTGTCATGACCGCAAACAGGGATTGTTCCTATGAGTCACTTACTCTAAGTGAGTATTCATGCTTACATTATTTATATTAAAATCTTTAAAATGATGCTTACCAGAAATGACGTCTTTGTTGCCCGTAACGTCTTTCTCATTCATGGCGAACACCTGAGCTTTGTTGCTACGATTCCCGGCTTGGGAGTTTTGACTCGTTCCTCCAGCTGCATTCTGCTGAGATCTTTGTTGTTGCGGCTGCTGGTGTTGGCGCCCAAATGTAGAGGCTGCATGAGACTGTTGAGTCAGTTGCGGGCAGCTAGATTTGTAGTGTCCTACCTCGCCGCAATTATAGCAAATAGTTCCCTTTTTGAACCAACATTCGTCTAGGTGTCTCTTGTTGCATGTACCATAAGTAGGTATTGTAGTGTTGCTCTGGGATCGAGCTGGAGTGTGAACCGATCCTTGACTTGGTTGAGCTCGAAAACCTCCTTGGTTACCCCTATGTGTCGGTGGCGTCGATGAGTAGCTACGACTCCTCTTGTTTGAGGGGTTGCGTGAAGTCTGCCTTGGTCCATCCTTCTTTTTCTCAATGTGCTCCCTTTGCCTGTTGTCAGCATCTTCCCATCTTTGGGCAACATCAAATAACTTCCCGAAATTCTTCCATTCGCGAGAAGTCAAATCCTTCATTAGAGTGGGCCTTAGCCCCTGCATAAACCTCTCGCATTTCATTTCTTCCGTCTGCACTAAGTGGAATGCATAGTGCGACAACTTGTTGAACCCATGGTGGTATTCATCAACAGTTTTGTTTTTCTGGGCTAGATCCATGAACTCTCTTATCTTTTGATTCTTGTGAGCATTCGGTGTGAACCTCTTTATAAAGCGTTTCTTAAATTTAGCCCATGAGAACTCTTGACCTAGATAACGCTCATTGATTTCATTCCACCAAGCATAAGCGTGATTTTTCATCATGAACGCGACACATTTGACCTTCTCAGCATCGGTGATATCCATTAGCTCAAATATGGTTTCAGTTTCGTGTAACCATTGCTCTGCCTTATTAGCATCTGGTAGACCTTCAAATTTTTTCTCTCCATAGGTTTTCAACTGCTTAATGGCAGATGCTTGTGGTGCTATAGGTTGCGGATGTGGAGGTGGTGGAACATGCGCCGTCAATTGTTGGAGTGCGGTTAACAGATCCTCAGCTGGGAATTGGAACTGCTCATTGGCTGGTGCATTTCCAACACTGGCATCTTCTTGCGGTGTCCTCGACCTTTGATGCGGATTCTATCGAAGCTACCGGTGGTGGAGGTGGTGCACCTCTACCCCGTCCTAGAGCTGGCATCCCCACTTGTCCACCACCCCTTCCATGAGGTGGTGGTGGTGCCTCCAATTGGTACCTTCTTGGTACAGGTGCATTCCTTCTTGGTGGCATCCTGTATGGATATAAAACTTAGATACAGACCTCGCAGAGCTTAATTTTTCCTAGATGTTTTTCTATGTTCATTTTATAACCCAATATTTTTTTTTAAAAGATACTTAACTTGGGCTCTGATACCTAAATTGAGACACCCCCCTCGCGATTTCCCTCTAAGGACGGGAGATCATTCGAGGGGCATCAAGGGTTTCGTTTATAAAAATGTTCAAATTATGATCTCTCCTACTACTATGTTGTTTTATGGATTGTGGGGAGTCTAATTACGCTAAAATAAATCGATTTGAGTGGAGGGAGTGGTCGGATTTTACCTTTGAAGATTCCGACCACCAATTCTCGCGGCAGCTTCTGCTTAGAATGACTCGCCAGCATCCAAGGAAGCTTTTGGATACCCAACTCGGTGAAGAATCGGTCGAGTAAATATCGACCGAGTTCAACTCGGTGTTGACTCAGTGACCTTCTGGTGATTATTCGGTTCAATTCGACTGGTTCCGAACTCCTCTCCACTTCGTCCACAACATATATTGATTTGGATTTATTCTGGGCAACTCGAATTTTTTGACAGTAAGTTGTAATTGAGACTGATTGTAATCTGTATTTGTGTCTTGCGTTAGAACTGAGATTGTTGTATATAACGAGCCTCTCGTCACTTGAATTATTGAATTTCATTTAATGAACCTAGGGGAGGCTTCAACGACACTCGGTAGGCTTTTTGACAATAGCAGTGTAATTGTCAGTTTCTCCCATTTTTTTGTTTGAAATTTGAGGTCGTGCATATGAGGTTTGTCGAGAGAAGCTTGCTGACAAAGTAGAAAATGTGCAAAATGAATTGTCAACAAGGTAATAGTATAGTTGAAATGGTGATGTCGGTGGAATTGAAAGAAATGCCAAGTTGCCAATAAGTCATATTATACCTACTATAATAGTGACCAAGAGGATAGATTTATATTTAAATATTTATTAGTATATGTTAAAATTTATACTATTCTACGATTAGTTTATTAAATTAAGAGTGTCTAAATCGCTACGCCGAAAAAAAATAACTACAGCTAATCGCGATATCTAATTATAATACGCGTCTAAATTAGAGTACGGGTGTTACAGTGCTCTCGTCGAATTAAAACTCGCCGGCTGTTGGCATGTTAGGACAAAACACAATAGGATTTCGTGAAGGATTGTAGTATAAATATCATTGGAAGCAGCCACCAAAAACTTAATGAAAGCAAAAAGGAAATTTTCATTCAATCTGTGTTTTTGAGTTTTTCCAGTGTTTGCAGCTTTCTTCTAACGTCTTCTACCAGATTTAATCTTTAATAGGATCATTAGGTATTATTCCTAGTGTGATTATTGAGTATCGAATCTTCTCACTCAAAATAGGATAGATTAGATAGGGTGAACTTGGTTTTTACTCTGTTTTTTCAGAGCAAAGTTTGTGTCTTTTTGGTTCTACACTGCCGGAATATCAACCGCCGGTAGAAATCTCAAGTGACCGTGACCTGTGTTAGTCTACAATAATATTCTAAAAAAAAGGACTAATCTTATATTCTTATCTAATGAGAGACTATCCAAAAGATAATCTTTACCGCAGTAGCAACATGTAGATAACATGATTTTTTTTATTATTTTGATAATTGGCTAAGCCATCCTTCATTCAATCGAAACGTCCAACCGGACAAGTTCTATTAATTAGATAATGCATGTGCGAGACAATCATAAGTTTATTACCGTATCTCTTTACAAAATTAAAGGAACATAAGGAAAAAGTAAGAGCTTCAGCTTTCAAATCTTTAATGATAAGTCCACAGGATGAGGAACTTTGACGATGGTTCTTCAATTAAGCAATGAGCCTTTGACAATCACCTTCGATTATAATCTTGGATAGCTTCAGTTGCTTTGCCAATAAGATGGTGTTATCTGCCGCAACTTTTCTGCACGAAATGCATCCTCCATAAGACCAAGTATCCCAGTTTCAGCCATCAAAACGCACAATAAATAAATGCTGCATCGAATTGATCTTCACCATATATGTATCAGGCATGCGGTCACCATCTCACATTAACGAGCTCCTGCACAGCTCCCGGAACCACCACCTGAGCTAACATATCAAGTCCATATATAAGATATTCCCAGAGCAAAATCAAATTAAAGAAATTACGAAGTATTCAAACACTTGCTAATATCTATTAGCTAATTAAGCCGCATTTCATTGACCTAAAGGGAAATGAACTCATAAATCCAAAACAACGACTACTTTCTCGAGTTTATGACCTTGGAAACCTTGGTTGCCGAAGCACCTTCTTTCTCCACAAAATTCGAACTTTCAAATAGTCACTTTGAAGTTGTGTTCACATATTTTATATATGTATCACCGAATGATTCTTGGGTTAATTCATTAAAGTGTTTGGTTAGAAGCTAAGAGAATAAGATCAAAGAATGTTACAAAACAAATATATACACCTTCGAGTTAGGAGTGCAACCTTCATTCAATATTATTATTATTATAAATATTATATAAGAGAATGAAAGACTTTTCAAAATCACTCACATATCACTATTCCTCCCACTGTTCATTGATCATGAGCCGTCCAATCTTCCACTTCAACTGATTTCGACCGTTGATCTTTCGTCTTCCCTATGGAAACCAGAATAGTGAACAAAGTTGATATGTTTGAACAAAACCCAAAACTCACAGACATCCATAGACCTTCTTTCTCATCTTTTATGATGAAACCTCACTTCCAGCAAAAACTGCATTTTAACTAGTCCAATATAAGAAAAGAAAAATAAAAGTATTAAAGAACTCAAATTTCGTTATATTTATGCCGAGTATAATGCTTGTGAGTAATTTGAGTTAGTGCATGATTTCAATAAGCAGTGACATTGAGATAATGAGGAAACCATTACATGCATATCACATGTCGACTTTTTTACCCGATACCTCAACTTCTAAGGCCATGCTTGCACCAAAGGGACGATGACAATGTGGACGAAGTATTGGCGATGTGGCTTGAGTGGAACCATACAAGTGTCTCCTTGGGTAACAGTAGCATATTTCCTTTTCTATTCATATGCAAGATAGTATCAGAGTAGGCATGAATCGATGTGCTCTATGAGGCAACATGCACGTGAGAGTATGTAAGTTGTTTCAATTTTCATATAGAGTATTGATATTGAGATAAAAACAATTTTTGATTAAAGGTTTTTTTCTTTCGTCGGCACAAGTGTTATATTGAGGTAGAGCAAGTGCCGTTCGGTGAACTAGGAAAGTCCATGCCGGGGTGCAATCAATGGTATTAAGTAGTGTAATTTTTTGTTAGCATGCAGCTATTAGTTTTTTAGTTTAGGGGATAGATATTGGTTGAGGAATTTTTTATATTTGACGGTTCATTTTGAGCCATTTTTTCGTAGGCCTCTCAATCCTCCAAATTTTAATGAGAAAATGGAGGATTACATCACTCAATCCACAAGTACGATTCCCTTTTCTTCGGTTTAATAAATCATTTAGCCGCCCGTCTGAAGCAATAATTTGATGAATTACATGCATGATTTCTTCTATTGCTAGGTTTGTGCAAGAAATTCTCCCGGTGAGCCTTTGCCTAATATATTATAAACACGATCTCATGATTCTATTCTATACATGATTAGGGAAATATATTAAAGTTAAAGAAACTCTATGTGTTATGCCGTCCAATTCATTGGGAAACGTCTCGTCATTATAATCCTATAAATTGTTATATTTTACAATAATTAATTTGTTATAGAAAACATAATTTTGTATCTTCAAAGCGTAACTTGAGCGCATTACGTCACTTTTTTTCTTTTACCTCCATCTCTTGGGCTGCCATGTCATAGATTTGAAAAGCATTTCCTATCCCATAAGAATATATGGTCATTGGTTTGAATCAATGTCAACATTAGCATTGTACTGTTGGAGATATTAGAAACAACAAACCGTTGTCATGACCGGAAAGACAAGAGCAAGTCAAGCTTTTCCGACCGAGACGACACCAACTAGTAGTTTTTGTGTAAAAAGAAAAATAAGTGATAGAGAGAGGTGCTTTAGAAAGAAAATATTTTTGTGGCAGTATATGAGAAATGAAAACACTATAATCGAGCACATAAACTGTGTTCATTATAGTTCTCAATAATGCAAAGCTCATATTGAAATAACTTCAAAAAAAAAAAATGGCTAAAACAGTAAAGTAGCTTAAGATAGTTGTGGATGGAAATTTCTTATTTTTTCTAATTAATTCGGCTCAGTCTCCCAATGAGACATTATATAGTGTTGCACATTACAAAACCCTAGAAACCTTAACTAATCAAGCCAAGACAGATGACGCTGTCTAATTCAATATAGCTTCCATTGGCTCGATCAAAGTTAAAGCTAAAAGCAAAATTTTCACTACAGACATACTAACAGCTAGTTTTTATCCTTCAGCTAGCTAGTCTTTGCAGCAGTGACTTGGTAAAAACGCATAGAGAGCTATCCTTGGTAGGTAAAACTCCTTGCATGACTTGAGTAATCATGGCCTCGACTTTACCAGGATGCCGACAACTTTACTCCTGGCATTTGGTCAAACACCTTGTCTTCGCGGCAGACTTCTTGTCCAAGCAATTAAGCTTGCTTCTTTGATAATGCATCCAATGCCAGCATCCAGACGACACACTCTAACTTCTAATTTAACTACTAACATGATAATTTAAGCTAATACAGACTCAATAACAAAAGCACAAATTACGTTCTATGCTACTGTTGACCTATTCTTCATTTCTACTTTTCGAGCATCTATCAATAAGCCGATACATTGCATCGAAATTCGAAAATTATTAGCATGCCAACTACTAATGCTAACTAACTGAAGCATTAATTTGACCTTAGCAAACCACAGAACACAATTCCCAAATCTAGCATTTTAGGGTTCAGAGGATAAAATACCTAGATTTAGAAGTAATCAAAATACCAAATTGAGGGCGTGGTGATGAAAATCTTGATGTTGCGAACATAATTCCTCAATGTATTCCGTCAATTTCATTGAGATTTGTGTTCGTCAAGAACAAATTCCCAAAATTCTTTAGAATTTAGGGAACCGTCAATTCCTTGGCTTTCCGGCGTCAACTGCATTTGGTTTGGTTCTCTCATTTTCGTTTTGGGTTCCGTCAATTCGTCTGAGAGAACCATCGGTTCCGTCAATTTCATAAATCATTCCGTCAAATTCTATGAAAGTTCCGTCAATTGCTTTATTTTATTTCATTTGAACCACAAGATTCTCCAAAGTTTACATTGCAGTCCTCCACATTTAAAACTCACTTCTTTTGAGTTTCAACCCTTTTCAGCTTCCCACTTCATTCTCTTCAATTTTTCACCATGTACGACAAGGTCCTCCTTTTTCTCACCAGCCACAAACTCCTCCTCACTTCTGTTTTCGTCAAGCTTCTTCACTATATTTTTTCCTTCAGCTTCCAATTACTCAGCAAGCTTACTGAACATTTGTTTGGCAACTGCACTTACAAATTGCACCTTCAATTGACATTTCTTCCTTCTCAGAATCTTCTTTCTTACGATTCAAGCCATCAAACTCTCTAAACCTCCATCGTTACAGGATTTGCGAAACAACCATAGTCAACACTTATTTTTTTATGAAATTTGCATAAAAAATGTGAAGTTAAATTAAAATGGTAATCAATCAAACTATATGTAATACCTCTCACATCAAGTATCTTGAATAGTGATCGTCGGATACTTTAAATTATGGTTATATTTTTTCTAATTTGTAATCTGCATCCTGACTGGATTTTGACTTATATATTATGTCGATACGTTAAAGTATAGAGAAAACTCAACTTTTGGTTCCTCACGTTTTACCCATAATACTTTTTTAGTCCCTTTCATTTTTCTGTTAGCCTAATAAACTTTCATGTTTTCATATAGCGGCCAAAATGGTCTCTCTGCCGTCAACTTCACCTATGTGGCACCTACGTGGCACCGCGTGGCGCTAACTCATGCATAATCAGCTAACAGAGTCATAGAATTTTGACACGTGGCAGCTTACACATCAAAATTTGACACGTCAACAACACTTAATCCATATCACAAAATCGAACAGGTTTGGTCCGATTCAAAGACGAACTGGTTCGGTCCGGTTCAAGGTCTAACCGGTTCGTTCGATTTAATTTTTATATTTTTTTTTTATAATTTATAAATATTTATTAAATAGCTTATTTTTAAAAATATTTCCTGTTTATTTCAAACATCAATAAATAAAATTATTTTTTAAAAAAATTATATTAATTTTGTTTGTTTTTATTACTATGTTTTTATTAATAATTTATATTTTAATTAAAGTTCATTTTAAAGTAATTAAAAATAAAAATGATTATTCCATCTGACGCGTTTTTGTTCGGAACGGAATATGCATTTATTATTTTATCCTTTAATGCTCCATCCGGCCTTGAGCTCCCTTTTTACACTTCATAAGAAAAGTTGTCAAAGACGTGAATTGATATGTAAAAAGTCCATTTTTACGTTTTTACATGGCCAATTCGTTTAAAATTGCAATAAAAAACGTGAGTGGACCAATACGTTTTAAATTTTATAAAAAAGTATTTTTTTAAAGTAGTTAAAATTAAACTAATAAAAATGATTATTTTGAAAATTGCTCTCTTTATGTTAATAATTTTTTTTTAAAATTTATTATTTTCTAAATTTTTTTAAAAATTTAATTAATTTATAAACAATTATTTTAAATATATGATTTATTAATTTGTAATATTAAAATTTTAAAATAAATATTTATAATTTATAAAAAAATCTGATTAGACCGGACTGAATCGGTTCGACTTTGAACCAGACCGAACCGGTTCGTCTTTAAATCGGATTGAATCGGTTTGGTTTTGAATCGGACCGAACTGGTTTGTTTTGAGTCGGACGGAATCGGTTGGGTTTTGTAATGTGGATTAAGTGTTGTTGACGTGTCAAATCTTTTATGCGTCAGCTTTCACGTGTCGAAATTCTATAGTTGGCGCTACGTGGGGCCACTTAGATGCCAAATGGGAGAAGTTGACGGCAAAATGACCATTTTAGCGGCTATATTGAAACGTGAAGATTTATTAAGCTAACGAAAAAA
Organism: Rutidosis leptorrhynchoides; assembly: GCF_046630445.1. Classification (NCBI taxonomy): domain Eukaryota; kingdom Viridiplantae; phylum Streptophyta; class Magnoliopsida; order Asterales; family Asteraceae; genus Rutidosis; species Rutidosis leptorrhynchoides. Next base: position 59,331 of record NW_027266454.1, on the reverse strand, counting down.
AAAACTAAAAAAGTATTATGGGTGAAACGTGAAATAAAAATTGGATTTTCTTTTTAAAGTATATATAGAATTTACATAATGCACAATTATTTTCATTGATTGATTACTTAATATTGTTCGATTACTGTTTATTTTTCTAATGGTCTAATAGTCACCTAAAGAAATTATTCACATTTAATATATTTTCTACATTTAACAAAGGTAAGTAAGGAACTAAATTGCCACGAATAGAAAGTCATAACCGACGATACTTAACGCCTGTGAAAAAGCATCAACACGAATAAAAAAAAGTATACACTAATTTCTATTGATGCTCAGTTTGGTCCTTTTAGTTTTTTAATTCGTTTGGGTCCGTCCAAATAATCAGCTGTTGGGGCCTTTCCTTTGGAAGTAAGCTTAGGAAGCTGGATCCAAGAAAGACAAGTTAAAGGATGAAAGTGGGACAAGTGAGAAAGTTGAGGAAGGACATCGATCTGGCATTCTGTCTGCGTATTTATCTTATCCGTAAAGTTTACCGCATATTATTAGAATGACAAGTGTCATATCAACAGACAAGCAAAAAAACATTACTACCATTTTCTCTAAATTGCAGTTATTCATTCATGTTTACATTAAAAACCAATTCGCATTCGCATTTCACTGTACCATAGATTTGGCAGAGGAGACGGAGAGGAGCTTCATCTCAACATAGGAAAAAAGGCTGTGCCGGTGAGTACTTTGTTTGGTCCTCTGCTCTGTTCTGATTCATTTTCAATTGTGTGTTGATATATAATCATATAGATAGATTTGATCTTTATACGGTTTATGCTTTTCTAGCCTTTACAGTTTGTGCTTCAATGATGGATGGTTTGCCAGATGAGCTTCTTCTCAACATATTCTATAGACTTCCTGTCAAAGCTCTTGGAAGTTGCATCCTTGTGAAGAAGCCATGGCTCTATCTCATCAAATCTCCTTCATTTATTTCCTCTTATAACATCAACGATGGGCAAAACAATGAATACTTTATCTTCTGTAACGGTAATTATGATTTGGAATTGCATGCTGATAATGAAGGATTCGATCTCCATAGGGTCTTCACTCGCTGGGAGCAAAGGAACACAAGAGTCCTTATTCCTGCTTCTTGTTGCAATGGTACAATGTGTGTTACCGATAATAAAAAAGGTGTTCCTATAGTGTTATGGAACCCTGCAATTCGAAAGACTTTAACACTCCCAAAGCCTAATCTGGTCGTTGCCAAATGCAATCATCTTCTAGGATTTGCCTACGATTCAATCGAAGATGACTACAAGGTACTTAGAATGCTTATAGACGTTCATTCTTTACCTCAAGTTGAAATTTTCTCCTTGAATAGGAATTCATGGAAAACAATTTCTGAATTTGCTCCCAACTTTAATTACCGCGAGCCTGTGCAACCATGTTTTAATGGTGCCCTGCATTGGATTGGCTACTACGGTTCAAATCACAAGGCAGTGATTTTGGGTTTTGACGTTAACAAGGAAGAGTTTCGAGTGCTTCCGTTGCCAGAAGCTTTGGAGGAAAACAAACTGAAACCTACATTATTAGTGTTTGAGAAGTCTTCCCTTGCATTGTGTAGGTATTTTGAAAGTCCCCAATTTCATATTGAAATATGGGTGATGAAAGAATATGGTGACGTGGAGTCATGGTCAAAACTATGGAATTATGGGTTTCATGAACTTGGTTATGGGGATGTGTTGGGATTTCGGAATGATGGGAAGTTGTTGTGTACAGTGTTTAACAGAGATCAGGTGGTAGTTTCAGTTGATCTCGAGACAGGAGAGTCGGAAGTGCTTCTTGAAGAAGCACCATATACTAGTTTTGATGGGCTAAAATATCGTGAGACTCTATTTTTATTAGACAATGCTCAAGCTCAGAGTTACATACCACATGCTCAAGCTTAGAGTGAGCTTGATTTTTCCATCTTCATTTTCATTAGATATTGTCTTATGCTATTTCTCTATAATCAAATCGTTATCAATAAACATGAGATGGTAAATCTTTTCTAATAGGAACTGAAGTTCTCTAAACTATGAGCAAGACCAATTTCATATTGTCTAGTGAAAGTCAAGATCTCATATACTAGTAGCTGCCCGTATATCAAGTTCTGCATTTCCATTTGTATGCTTTACTTGAGAGAATCGAATGGAAGTATGGAATAAAGATCAGTTAATAAATACACCACTATATATGATCATTACTAATTAAAACCATAATACAAATCATTATAGAAGTCATTCCTAATCAAAATTGATCATAGTGTAGTTCATTTCGGTAAGACCAACATATATCAATTCGGAAAGAAACAACATTACAAATAAGATATTGTAAATCAAGAATGGGTTGCTAACAATTATCATTCCTTGTAGAGCAGATGGAGCCCCTCAATGTAAATCAATTTTGATTCAAAGCTTTCATTGGCTAAAATTTATTTATTATCTTTGTAAAAGTTAGATTGGTTTTCTTATTTTTTATAAACTCTATATATAAATATATTTGTAGGGCAATGGCAATATTGCTGCAATGGTAAGTGAAGCACTTGTACATTCTTTCGATATTCCTATGTTCGTCCCATTTCCATCTGAACCAAAAGAGATCGAGAGTGCCAAACTATAGTTTTCTAAGCGTCGCAATCATTTCCGGCCATAAATCATTGACGCTATGTTTGAGAAATCCATTCTGAATATGAATCAGGCCACGAGATATTTTTCCTAGCCTTCATGCGGAAGCAGCGGAACCAATACAATTTCCTAATTAATGAAAGAATAATATTTTGTGATTATCACAATCTCATATCAAAGGGATTCCAGTACAGTTGAATGTTCAATGCTATAAATTGTCTAGAACAGCATATTCACGACTCAGTGGTTGTCAAAATCGTATGTATGAAGGTATTGGCCATTCCTTTTGAAACCAAAAACACCAATAATTATGCTTGATGATTAACTAAATGTAATCAAAATCTCCACAAACCTTTTTTGGGATAGCAATGCATTAGAATAAACCAACGATATTATCAATTGAAAAGAGATGTCAGAAGTATTTCTGCACATACATACTTTTGTATCACAAAATCTAGAGAAATAACATTCACGCTTATATATATCGGCGAAGAATTTCAGCATATATATACTTTTTAGAACAAAGTAACCTTTTGTCCTTATATATGATGGACGACCAAGTACTCCTAATCAGGGTGAAGTACAAGATCTATTGTCCGAAAAACAGAGAAATAAAGTAAACCAGCAACAAACCAGCAAAAATATTAAGAACAGAATTTAAAACTTGTAACAAAACAATAATAGGCACTCATGCTTTTTTATTTGATTTTAATGATGTAAATTGAGCTAATAGAAAGGGTTTGTGTTTTGATCCTAAAAATTAATTTAGGTGATGATTGATTTTCGTTTTTCTCTAGAACAATTTATTGATATAAAAAAAATGCAAAAACAAGAAAATGGAGCCTTTTGATTTCATTGCATAATTTCGGCTCAAAGATTTTTTGAGATACAAGAGAGCTTATATATTGCTCATTTTGCAAACCCTACTGATTTGGAAAAGAAATTACAGCTACTATTTCTTTTTTACTAAAACCAGAAAAACAAAAGTGTGAAAATGACATCTACACTACTTGTCAAAATTGCATAACAAAATTTTCTTACTCTCTACTTCTTCTCGTATTTTATTATCTTTAAAGATAGATAAAACAGTAAAATGTGAATGCCATATCAGTAAAACTAACCAGCTTCTTCTTTCTTTGTTTTCTAGAATTTCAAATTTGAAAAAAGTGTTGATCAATAGGTTGAGTTTTGATTCAGCTTGAATAATGGCAAATGCAGTTTGTAAACATCTTCATAATACTGAAATACACTTGTAGACTGAAAAATAAACTCATTTCTTCAACTGGTAATGAAAACTAACTTCTAATTTTTGCAAAAAGCTAAAAATACTAATCTGCTGCACTTTTCATTCCTATGAGCTAAAATCATCCGCAAACCATCTTGACATCTCACAAACACCTAATGTGAACTTTCTGAATGAACACATTCAATAGAAACTGACCTGAATTGATTTTGATCCTTCCAAGTACCATTATGTAGCAAAAGATCCATCCCAACATACATTTTTATTCATTAATACTTAGAATTAAAAATGGACTTCATAAATTGATTCAGTGACTCATTTCCAAGTTAAATAAACACTTAAACCAACCTTAACCATATCACTGCTGCATTTTAGATGAATTTCCAGAAAAGAGCACAAAAAGGCTTGTAATTTGACTTGTAGGTTGATTTTTCGATCCAGCTTAAAAAATGGCAATGTCTTCTTGTAGAAAGCTTCACTACACTACTAATGACTTGTTTGAATACTAAGATCTTCACTTGAATGCTTAAAACTGAAACTTGAAACTAAAATGCAGAAAATAGCTAAAACAAGCTACCACAAGCTTCAAAACCATTTCTGTGAGCTCTCATCATCCAATCACCATACAAACATCTTCCAAGGACTTAATGTGAGCTTACTGAATGAAAATCCCCATCAAAATCGAGCCATAACAGAAAAGCCCAAATTGCATCCACCATTTATGAACAATCGACAACTTCAGCAAACAATTTATTCTAGAGTAGTTAATTGATAAAATTGTCTTCATAAGTAGACTCGCAACATCATTTCCAAGCTAAATGAAGTTTTGAATCGTCTCAATCCATCAAGAAACAAAAAAGATATGACAAACCCTAATTTATTGTAGAAAACGAAATAGCAGAGTATTGTAGCATAAAACCTAATCAGAATTGGGGCTTCTTACCGCAAGAAAGTTCAATTGAATTACCCATTTTGGGGATGTAGGCGACGTCGTTATGAGTTGATTCGACATGCTCCGGTGGTCTGCCGAGTTTTCCGGTCAGGAGAAAGTCAATTGCATTGGCATGAATAGTGGCGTTCTGAGCTGCTGCAAATTTTCTAAAAATTCTACCTGAATCCTTGTATGTTTCACCAGATACACCAAGGTCCTTGAACTTCTTCCTGCATGCATTTTGGTCCATCCCAGTAAGACAACCTAGATTTCCAACAGAATTCACTCCAACATTATCAATCCATCCTGTATCAACTTCTAACACTTCACCATCATCCATTTTCTTCAAAAAAACCTCAACAAGGGTTTTTACACCCATTTTGATCAACACATATTTGCATAGGCTGTGCTTCTTCTTTTGCAAGGTTTGTTTCATCTTAAATTTTCTTGTTTTCTTCTCTTGCAAGCAGATGGGATTTTCAATCATGTTTGGCAAATCAAGCTTCCTGAAACAACTGAAACAAGCTCTTCCAACAGCTCCTCCTTTGTTGAAGGAAGATTGATTTGCAATCAAATATAATCCTCCAACACCTTCAATCATTTGTGCTCCTCCTTGATCTTGTAGAACATAAACATCCTTCATTCTTTTCAAGTCCTCAATCCTGAATTTTTCTACTGTATCCAGCATCTCTACAACATCATTTTTTGCTCTCTTTTCTATAAAACACACATTAATACCCCTCCTTTGTCATAGCAAGTTTCATCATACGAAAGACCATTTTCATGCTTTATCATTCTTTCATCATACAAGCTGTGAGGTGTTAGACAAACACATAGAGCATTTGTTCTAGCATCAATGTGGCACACATAAACCTGATTAGAGCAAGGTTTATCTAGCATCCATTCACTTCTTTTCTTAATCACAAATTCATCATATTCATGCACAACAAAGACATTTTTCTCCTTCCATTTCTTAAAACAGAACCATTCATCATGTCTTTCCAATTTAGAAATTTCAGGATCATCTTTGTCATTCAACAACAAGGTTTTCTCATCATATACACTACTTTCACAATACTAGAAATTTGAAACCATACCTCTTATAGTGATTAGAGGTTTCAAAATTCAAAAGCCTTATCATTTACATGAAATCCTCCTAAGCTCCATGATTGTTGCATTTGAGTGACAATAGAGTCCACCATTTGAGCTGCTTGTGGACCTTTAATGAAATATGTATTTCCAGTAACTTCAAAGATCATCTCCTCCTCAACATATTCCTCTTTTGCTTCAATACTTTCATTTGTTTCTTCATCAACACCTTGAATAGTTTTTAACTTTGAGCTTTCAATGAGTTTCTCCTTTTGTTCTATCTCACAAGCTTTGATTTCTACATTTCTAGGTTGTTCCTCAACATCAACGATCCACTTTTCACTTGAATCTTCAACTAACTTCTTCATTTTCTCCTCCTCAAAGATTTTCTCCTTTGTAGATTCAATTGTCTTTCCTTTGATAGATTCAAGATCTTCTCTTATATTTCTTATTACCGTTTGAAGAATGCAAGATCTAGCATAAGATCCACCATATTTATCTTTTAATACCTCCCAAGTCTCTATATCATAAAGTCTATCATGAAAACAGTACAATCTAGTTTGATTCATGTCTTTAAACTCCCTAATCCACACATCTTTATGATGTTCTCAAACCGACAACTCACTCTCTCTATGCTCAGCTATAGATCTAGAATGTGTATAACACTACTAACCTTAACACCATATCTCCTCTCTAAACTCCAGTTCTAATAAATCTCAAAATCAATATATCTATCATATGAATACCTTAATATCATCAGTTTTCCTTTCCATTTTGATAGGTCCTCCCAAGATCTCAACCTAAAATTCTGATACCACTGTTGGTGCACCTGTGCTCCTAATCAAGAAGAAATACAAGCACAAAGAACAAAACACAGTAAAAAAAATTCAACAAAACAGAACAAATAGATAACATAACTTGTGATTTTGTAATCGAATAGATGATAATCTAATTTGTGCAAATATTTGAATCTAATATGAGGCTAAACTTAGGCATCTAAGGTGTTTGGATCCTTATAAGCTAGTTTAGATTCGATTTAGTACTAAGATAATCACTCAAAACCAATGCAACCAAAATAAAGGTAATCTGAAACTGGAAAAATAAAACAGATGATGAACTTTAATGGAATTTTCTGAATTTGATTTTTCATTCAACTAAAACTCATGAAACGAAAAGAGTAAAGTTAAGGACCTTATATACTTGATCCAACTTCACCCTAGACGTCATAAAAAGATTTTTACAATTATGGAAATAAAAAATACAACTAGGAAATTCAAGAACAAAAATGCTTTTAGGACCACTTTTAACAAAATGCCACCTCGTTATTACAGGTCGGTTTTCTTGAGCACCACTCCTTTCCGAAAGTTTTAACTCATTCAGTAAAGTAAAATGGTTGATAATTTGCAGTAAAACTTCTCTTCTTCTTCTTTAAATTGCAGATGAATCCATAAAAATTTCAAATATTGACTTTGGAGTTGACTTCGGCGCAGCCATGACAGATAACGACAACCATTGCAAAAATACTCTAAATAACCTTTTAAATGATTCTACAACTCTACTTCTTCATTCTCTTTTCTGGAAATAAAAATAGCTACCGGACTTGTTTGAACTTAATGCTGAAATGAACTAATACAATGGCCATTCTCATCTTCTTATGCTGAAATCTTGCAGAAACCTCCATAACAACTTCCAAATGCATAGTGTAGCTTGACGAATCGAAAGGAACAAGAAAAATAGTTTGGATATAAAATCTCCAATTCTGACAGCAAAACCCATAACTCAAGTTGATCGAGTAGACATTTTAATCATTACTAGATAATTGCTAAAATTGACTTCATAATCAGATTCAGAGCATCAAGTCGACCCTAAATGGCCTTTTGAATCATCAAAATCCATCAAAAATAGCAAAAGATAAGCTAACCCTAATTATTCGGAAGAAAGATAAAACTGAGCAATGAAACAGTAACATGGAACCCTAGGCAAATTGGGACTTTTCGATCGGCTGATTTGCGAAGAAATTGAACATAATGTCGTTGTTCCTGAAGTTGTCACGATCATTTCCAGTTATGTCACGACCTTCACAACTCGGAATTTCGGTCGGTGGAATCTCAATTGCATTTTCGGCTTGACTGGTTTCAAAAACTTCGGCAGCATCCCTGACTTTTCTTACACAGACACCAAGATCCTCAAGTTTTTTCAGTGTGCCATTTCGTCCTCCATAGACAACTTAACTTCATCTTCTTTAATCTTCCCTGCATCATCCTTAACCGATCCAGTATTGATTCCCTTCACTTCAGAATCATCCAAAACACTCAAAAGAGCCTTGACAAAAGCATTGATCCTAATTTTGATGGCCTTTTTCATTGCATTTTTCTGTTTCTTCAGCTGCAAACTTCCTCTCTTCTTCTTTCTTGGCAATTTCTTCTCTTCAAAACAAGCCAGTCCTTCAATGAATTGTTGGAATGCAGGCTCAGCTAAACAACCTCTTCCAATAGCTCCTCCTTTGTTTAGTGGAGAATGCATTCCAATTAACTTCACAAGAAAGTCAAATCTCCATTTCTGAAGTGACTTAGGGAAAATATCTGCAATCTGGAAGTTTGTCCTACAATACACCATTCTGATTTCCTTCTTCTCAACCAGCTCTCTCATCAAATGTTACTTGATGTTCACATGCTTTGTCCTGAAGTGATCACTTGGATTTTCAGCCATAGAAATTGTAGAACTGAAATCATAATAGATTGAAACACAGATTTCTTTCAACTCCCCAATATCTATCATAATCTTCTTAATCCATATAGCTTGCTTAGCTGCCAGGTTGATTGCAATGTATTATGTTTCTGCAGTTGATTGTGCCACAGTCTTCTGACTTTTTGAGCTCCAAGAAAAGATTCCTGAGCCAAAGTTACTGCAGTATCCACTCCTATTTCTGCATCTTTCTTCAGTCCAATAACTAGCATCACATAACATTAACAGCTCTCCCTTTCCACCATTTTCATATCATAAACCATAATCACAGTTGCTTTTCACAAACTTTAGAACTCTTTTAACATATGCAGCATGTTCTTTAGATGGATTAGAACTACAACTAGAAAGCATATTAACCGTGCAGGCTAAATCAGGCCTAGATGCACACATATACATCAAAGAGCCTATCATGCTCCTACAAAGTGTAGAATCAAATTCCTCACCAGGCTTTGTTGGTTGCAGCTTTAATTAAACCTCCATTGGTGTAGAGATCATATTGTAATTCTCTATTTGAAACTTCTCCAGCATGTCCTGAGCATATTTCTTCTGGTGCACAAAGATTCCATCTTCTCTTTGCTCTATCTCAAGACCAAGGAAATATTTCATCAATCCAAGGTCTGTCATCTTGAATTCTGACTCCATCATCTTCTTGAAATTCAACAAGCTTAGGTGCAGTGCCAATGAACAATAAATCATCCACATAGAGTTAACATATCAACTTTTCTCCTCCTTGATGCTTGACATACAAGGTTGCTTCATTCTGATTCTTCTCAAAGCCATTCTGTAGTAGATAGGAATTGATTCTTGAGTACCAGGCCCTTGGAGCTTGTTTTAGGCCATAAAGAGTTTTTAAATCCTCCTCCTCTTATAAGCATTATTCTATTGTTAAATTAATGCAAGAACTGGTCTAAATTATATACATATTCCTAAATAAATTATTATGTTATTATTGTGTTTTGGTTTCTAAGTAAAATATATATATATATTATTTGTTTAAAATTATAATTTTATTCCTAATTGAACTCAAAGTTTTAAAATTCATGAGTAAAATTTCTATTCATCAATAAAATATCATCGAAATCATTCGAAGAAGACGTAAACTCCCAATGTACTCCCACTGTTTCCTATAGAGGTTCATGGCTTTCTTAAATAGAGAATGATCAACAACATAATAGATAGTATAGAAATTGGTCTACACCGTGTTTCAAACTTGAAAGTAGTACTTATGACTAGTGAGATTTATTCTCCAACCTAACTACTTGTAACGCGCTTACGACTTGTGAGATTTGTTTTTTATATTGATAACATAATGTTTTATGCCCAGCTCTTAACATTGACATATATTTTACGGCTCGTACATATTTATGTTTTACAACTCGCTTATTTCTATTTCAAAATAGATTGCACTTTTTTGCACTTTTAAAATGCATTACAATTCGCTTATCTCGTATTAGTTAGGTTTTACAATTCGCTTGACAGCTCATTCAAACTATATTCCACAACATGCTGCATCACAAGATACAAATAATAAACCCTAAAGTTTCTAGTCTGAGTAGTTCATCACAAGATACATTGTAAATTAAAATTTCACGCTAGTCTTTCGATGCAGTTTGTGTACAGAAATAACAAAGTTAAAAAGCACTAGTAACATACTCCCTACAATAATCCATTATATTAATGTATGGTAATATTAATATCATAATATGATAATATTCAGGTATAGCATATCATTATATGGTTATATAAATATTGAGAATCAAATATTCCAATTTTATTTACCTAATATCAAACTGAAATTTAAATTTTGTGAACAATAAGCAATTCTTCTGGTATTATTCTTAATACTATATATATTGATAGGATAATCAAGAAGGTGGAAGCGGGAGAATGTCGAGAGTTCTCTATTGGCGACGACAAAATCCTGAGATTTGGTTCTAGAATTTGTATTCGTACAAATGATTCTCTGAAAAGTGAGATTCAAAAGAAACCTCAAGAGTCTCGATATTCTGTATAACCAGGTGTGAGTAAAATGTACAAAAATTCAAGAAAGTCTTATTGATGGAAGAATATGAAGAAGGAAGTTGCAATTTTGATTCTCGTTCTTTGGTAAGCCAGCAAGTAAATATAGTGCGTTAGAAATTATAAGGATTGTTGCAACCACTTCCAGTATCAAAATGGAAGTAAGATGTTATTGCTATGAACTTCATGTCATTGTTACCAAAAATTCCAAAGGGTCGTGATTCTATATGGGTAATTGTTGACAGATTGACGAAGTCTACTAACTCCATCCCTCTCTCTTTAGATCGTTTAGCGCGTATTTATGTAATTGGGGTAGTTCGTATGTTTGCATGGAATTCGGGATATATTATCTTTGATGGGGATGCTTGATTCAAATCTCAATTGCTGGATAGTATTTAACAAGCTTTGGTTACAAAAATCGGATTTAGTACGACGATTCATCCTCAATATGATGGCAAGTTAAAGCGTACCATTCAAAGTCTTTAGGATATATGTGTGCTTTAATTAGATTTCAAAGGTAGTTAAGAAGATCACTTGCAATGATAGAATTTGTATGTAACATCAGATATCATTTCTCTATAGAGATGTCTTCTTTCAAAGCTCTTTATGGAAGAAAATGCAGATCACCTTTATTTTGTGATGAGATGGGTGAAGGAGTACTCGTGAGACTAGACGTAGTCCAAGCAACAATTTGTACAGTTCATGAAAGGTTGTTTGTGGATCAGAGTACACATAAGGGTTATGTGGGATCATCTATGCTTGTGAGGCATGAAGATTGATCATAAGTGCATTAATTAATAAATTTTTGAGCTTGAACAAAACAAAAAACCTTAGTTTTTGAATAATACTTTTTTTTAGGTCAGTTTTTGAATAATACTTTGTTACTCACCAAAATATTATTTTATAATCCAAGAAACTAGGGTTTTTAGATACGTTATTTTACTAATTTGTCCTTGTCATCATCGACGATGCCCTATACTATAAGATTTTTTATCATTGAAGTAATATTAAAAAAGATATATAACTAAGTTAATACAATAAGATGTTTAATTGATCTTATTAAAGAGGGTAAAATAGGCCTAAAACTTTTAACTAGCCTCAACAAGCATGGATTTACCGTAGCCCAACCATACAACTCATCATACTAAACCCTAAACATTCAAAGCCGTCCATGGTTATATGCATATATATCTGTGTGTGTTGAAGAGACTAATCATTTCATCATATCATCACCAATATTTCTTCTTCCTAGATATTTGTATGTTACTCATGTAAACGATTTTTTCTCCCTTCCAGAATTGATTACTACACAACCTGGTTACGTTGTTTTTCTTTATACCATACAAAATAAAATCCTTATATCACATCAATTTAAGTGATAAGAAGATAAATTTCAAGCTAAAAGATTTAGGATTGTTTCACAACCATACATATCAGATTGACAATTTACCGGAAGAAAGGTAAATTTCAATCATCTGTACTCTATTTCGAATCTTTGCCAAACCGCATATATACATACATACTCTATCTTATCATGTAATGCTTTTTAAAATTACATTTTCAACATGCATATTTATATAAGAAATTATCTTTACATAGATCACAAAACGAATTGTGCCTCGACAATTCCATAGATCTAAGCCATACCGTAATTTAACATTTAGTCATCATTTTGATTGATCTTTCACGAGTCTGATAAGTCCAAATTTTCATTAACATATATAATTTTTATCCAACAATAAATGATTTGCAACCTTGCTTTCGCTATATCGATATGAGTCAATCGTAATATTACTTATGTATGGTGTGTGAACCTCCTTTCCTCATATGTGAAAGGGATCATGTCGATCTCTTCGAAGGAGATTTGGGTGGCATTACTTTGTAAGGATAGTTAGCGTTAACAATCCATATATATACGCCCGATTTTTTCATCATGTTATAATCATTTTTTTCCTCTTAGTTTTTTATGGTAGCTAGCAAGTGAGGACCGATGATGAATATAAGTTCTTTTTTTTTCAATCTAATGAAGTTACTATATGAAATATCTTAATTAACTATAAACATCCTGAATTAAATTTAATTACATATATATTTTTTAATAAAAATCAAAATTCAGGTCCTAAAAGTCTACTCCCAAGGAGCAGACAGAGGAGAATGATGGGATGGTGAAAACAAGGAATAGTCATGCTAAGATTTGTAAGGCCAACAAGAGGATGGAGATGTATTAGTTGATGGGTGAAGTAATGAATCAATTGAAGAACATTGAAGATTCATTTCGTCGCGTTGTCGCTCGTCCTAAAGGACGTAGCTTTCCCAGATATTCGTGTGGAAGACCGGCTTCCAAGCGATGTCCTCATGGAAATTTCAAGAATAACCGATGTATACATTCTATTCTCCCTCTTGTTCACCTTTTTTCCCTTACTTGAATTGTTACTTGCATCAGTTTTAGCTATGCAATTTTATATGACTTGTCATTGGTCCCGTACGTTGAACGGATTTATTCTACATAAAAATACTTGATTAGATATTGAAAAAATCATGATAATATATATATATAGTGTATTTAATTTAAGATATTGTTTCTTACCACAAGCCAATGATAAAATTGTGTTTCGGGCAATTACCAGCACCCCATTCCAGATTATACCAGAAAACTCTATCTTTCTTTTTCTTAATAGAATAAAAACCATAATCAATAGTGTAAATACCTTCGGTTTTATCAATGTTGTTCTCACTTCCCTCCGGACAGCGACAATCTCACTTGTGATAGTATCTGACAACCTCCATTGGTCCAGGACTCTTTAACCAAGGCATCCGACTTCTGCATCACGGAAATCTATATGTGGATATTTATCTCGTAAAGCTTCGCCATTTAACCATAAATTAAACCATTCAATTCTATCTCGCATAACATATTTCTTTTATATCAAGAACAGTGGCGTACCTTTGTGCTTAAGCAATTCTCTCTGTAATTTATTGTTAATCATGTATATATACGGCATATTGAGATCATGTTGAATTAATACCAAGAGAGTTGCCTTGCACCACAAACCAAAATACTAAATTATTGTTGATCGGAGCTCTTCCAGACATGATATTGCCTTTCTTGATTCGTGCAAGCAATGGAGCGAATCCATGACCGTCTGAATAATGTGTGAATCACCTAACTGCCCATCAAGAAAATTGTTTTGCAGGCTTTAATGCAAGAAAAATTGGCCACTATTGAGTTCACTCCATCACATCCAATCAGATCCTGTCAAAATTAATATTGTTATTATTCGATTTGGGATCCTTCGTATTTTTTCTTCAAATCCCTTCAATTAGAGTTTTTAAATCCTCCTCCTCTAATAAGCACAATTCTTTTGTTAAATTAATGCAAGAACTGGTCTAAATTATATGTGCATATTCCATTAGAAAAACCAAATCTTCAATGGCAAGTTTCCTAAAAAGATTTAGCCTCATGTTAAGAGTATCAGCGAAACAACTTTTCTCACTTGAAGGAAATCCCAAATTATAAATGTCATGTTTTTTATGCAAAATACATATAAAAAGTGATAAGTATTTTGAGACGGAGAGAGTATTATATAGTGAGGAATGATCCATTGACACCGGAGGGAGTAGTATTTTGAGACCATATGAAAATGAATTACCACTTATATATATACAACACGCCTTATACCGTTGAATTCGTAACAAAACGATGGGTAAGATTAATTCAGTAAAACAGCTCTCTTTCCAGTCCACCCGCTATCTCTCGTTCACCCTTACAGTCAGGTTAACTTTTGTTTTCTGCTTTATAAAAGAATCTGGAAACAAACTTTGATGAAAATAAATTCATTTGGTATTTAATCTGTTTTGTATTAAATATATATAACATCCAATTAAAACTTAAGGGAAACATTGCGTTTGAACTTTGAAACCAAAGTTATTGTCAAATCAAATTTGCTTCATGTATAGTAAAACTACTAATGGATTGGGTTAGAAATCATCCATTAAACCGCTAACGCTATCAACAGGTTGCTTTCTAATCGAAAAAACGTAATGATTGATCTTGGAAAAACCTTCATCAGGCTATGGTAATTGTTGCCACAGGACGAGCTTGTTTAATGTAGAAAGTACAGGATTTAAGAATGTATAAATTTAAAATATAGATGTCTAATTAATGTGATCTGTTGTGAGGTGAAGATATGAGTTGCATTGAAAATCTGTGGTGCCTCCAAGGGAGAAGACGTGATTGGAGTGGAAAAAGGTAATGTTTTAGCAAGCTAATTATTCCAGCCATCAATTTGTTGTAATAGACTTACACATGGTGTTTCAGGATCTCTCCCCCAATATGATTACATCTAAAATGATAATAACTTGAAGAAGGTCGAATTTCCAGCTGCTTTGATAAAACTAGAACTTCAAAAAAGCAATGGATTTTGTAAAATATAGTATCACGATGAAAAAATATCAACTTCGAAAAAGGTTGGTGCAGTCGTATCTATAAATGCATCTCCACATTATTAATCAAGATAAGTAAATCACAGTTTAGTCCCCCACACCTCCGCCTCTTGATATGGGATAAGTAATTGGCCTTAACCAATTTTCATATGACTAGTTTAGCCTATATAAAACTGATTGATAATCTAAAATGTAATTAAGTTCAAACTTAGATCAAAATTTTTTCGATAATCCAAATTGATCACTATATCTATCGATGACGTTTCAAGGCAGAGGAAATGACTCCAACAAACCAAAAAAGTTAATCCAGACAGTTTTGGGCGAAACTGATTTTCGAGCGGAAAATAAGAGCGACTTTGGAGCAGAATTTAGGATGATTTTTCTGAATAAAAAGCCGTCGAATCTTGTGCTCAAAATGAATGTCTAGATGTTTTCTTTCCAACGAACTGAAGAGGAGATTTTCCTAATGAAAAACGAAGCAGAAATAGATTTTCGAAAACAAATGTGCAGATTTCGTACTTGGAAAAAATGGTCCTTAAACAAAGATTTCAGCCCAATTAGGTCCAAAGTCATCAAAGAAGGAAAATTAGCTCTAATCTTGCTAGGATAATTCGGCTATGCCATGGGCTGGCTCCTTTGAGAAGCTTCTCCTTGGCGTGACTTTAAAAGCGCTCGTATCGAAATAAAATTTATTTAAACTGATACAAATTCACTTTAATTTGTACCATAGAATATTACTACTTATATCATATTACGAATCGCACTAATTTTATTTCTTTTTGTGTCAAATCATCCGGAACTCAAATGTAAATATGTAAAGTTATGGT
Organism: Rutidosis leptorrhynchoides; assembly: GCF_046630445.1. Classification (NCBI taxonomy): domain Eukaryota; kingdom Viridiplantae; phylum Streptophyta; class Magnoliopsida; order Asterales; family Asteraceae; genus Rutidosis; species Rutidosis leptorrhynchoides. The sequence continues at coordinate 43,398 of NW_027266454.1, read as the reverse complement.
CAAACAAAACGTGACCCAACAGTTAAGATATCTTTTTTTAATTAAATATATAGATTCGATTCTTAAACTGGATTTTGGATGGATAAATTGTATATTTTTATTGGTTATATCAAATGAAAAGATAAGTTATGAGTTCTTTTTTCTTTTATGATAGCCAAATTTGAGCAACTACCCAAAAGAAGCATAGTAGGTGGGTGATGGTTTGAGGTTAACCTAAGTTGACCACACGTTAAACATAAGGCGACTTTATAATTGCTTACCATGGCCCATTGCATTGTATTGCATGGCAGCCTCAATAGTAAAGCACATATTTTCTCTTGTTGCTTCCATAATCTAATTGGCTAACCAAACTGATAATATAAATTTAAACTCAATCTAGAGTTAATACTAGTAATATAAATTAATTAAGATAATAAAGTGAGATATCTCTGCAAACAGAAAATGCTTTTTATCGAACCACGAAACTAATCTGCACGCGAATAAAGATATGGAGCCTTCACACGTGTTGAACCTGACTCAGATTTTGGTACCATGAATATACAACATCGTAGTTGATAATCTCAAAACCCAATTATATTTGTTTGTTTATTACATCTAATATTTGTACGGCACGTTTCGAACTACTCATCTCGGGTGCAGTATTTTTGTACACTGTAGCGAAAAAAGGTGGACACAAAATAGTCGTCTCGAAAACCTCGTTTCCGGTTCAACTAATCGTGATTAGGGAGGTCATTAATTAATTAAAATCGAGACTGGGGTTTCCGGTTTTAAGTAAAACCGGTATTGGGAATTCCGGTTTGTTCTTTGACCGGTAATGCCATATACGGTTTGTCCATTGACCGGCATTGTGAAACACGGTTTGTCCATTAACCGGCAATGAAATACCCGGTTTTAATTATTTTTTCTTAAACCGGTACTCATGTACCCGGTTTTAATTAATTAAACATTTTCTCTTTCTTTCTTTTTCTTCTCCGGCGAGAGCCGCCAAATTCCGAAAATCTCAGAATGATCCCAAAATCATATATGTTGCACTAGAGACAGCGAGGAGCGATTTTTGTAAAAGGAGTATACCGATTTGGAGGCCGGAAACCACTGAGTCGCGATCAAGTTGTGGTCGGGCCAAAACTGAGTCAACCGAGTCTGGCCGAGATGAAGGTCCAGCGAGTCCCAGGAACCCCGGCGACCTCATCCGAGCAAGAGCCGCCGTGAAACGTAGTGGCTGGAATCCCAATTTGAAGTTTTTCAAAATTCTACCCGAAACCCAAAATTGAAATTAGAGACTAACGGAACAAAATTGGCGAAAACTAACCTTAGATTAATGATCCTTGTGTTGTTGCGCGTCGAACGGTACCCGAGTTGAGGCCGGAGGCCGCGGAATCGGCAGAACCACGACCGGCATAGAGAGAGGTCGGGGAAGGAAGAGAGAGAAAGAAATCCGGAGGAAGAAGACCGGTATTGGCATTACCGGTCTTAGCTTTGACCGGTGATCCCAAACCCGATTTTACTTAACTTTAATTATGGAGATTAACTTTTGGGACCGAGAATGAAATTTCCGGTCCGACTACAAATATTCACCATCTTATTCTTTTTCAATAAAATATTTACCTTATTTTTTAAAAAAATATATTTATAATTTTCTCCTACTCATCTCATTAATAAAAATACATGTTCATCAATTGGATCATGTTGGGGTAATCAATTCTCCCATTATATTTGTTTATAGAAAAAAAAGTCCAGTTATATTTTTCCATGTCAACAACTCAACGCATCTTTTTTCATCTTATTTAGACTTTTTTTGTCTCTCTCGCTCTACTCACGATCGGGGAGACTAATCACTCGTACTAATTATATTATTTGGATTTAATATTTATACAATTCAACATAAATGAGTCATGAAAGATTAATTTACATTAACTCTAATGGTTAAAGAGAGATCGATCGTACTAACTTAAAAAAACCAATAGTTTATATTGAATTCATATCGAGCTCGGAACTTTTAACATTTTAAATCAAATTCGCACACGTGTCAAGTCTCTTGTTAGGTCCAGGTGTTATCGTTATAATAATATAGTCGCTCGCTCGCTCATTTCTCTTCTCTTCAACACTGCCTGCCAGTCCCACTTTCTCTCAACCCGAATCTCTAATCCACTCCCGGATCTGATTTTGACCCGAATTTAATTACCAATTGATTCGAACTTTGGATGCACAGAGGAGCTTAATTCAATCTCATGGGAACGGAAAGTCCTAGCAATTTCACATACATGGGTCGGAATTTCAGCGACATCAAGGACGATTCTTCGTCGGCTTTCAGCGATTGCAATAGCGATATCTCCGGTGAATTCGCCACGACGTCGTCTCAGAGTCGGCGGCTTTTTCTCGCCTGCGCTTCTGAAAATTCTGACGAGCTTATACGGAACTTAGTTTCCGATCTGGAGTCATGTTCGATCGATGAACAGAAGCAGGCGGCTATGGAGCTTAGGCTTCTGGCGAAGAACAAATCGGAGAATCGGATAAAAATCGCGAAAGCCGGAGCGATTAAACCGTTGATTTCGATTATTCTATCGTCCGATCCACAGCTTCAAGAGTACGGGGTCACGGCGATTTTGAATTTATCGCTTTGCGACGAGAACAAAGAATTGATCACTATGAGTGGAGCGATCAAGCCGTTAGTTAGAGCCTTGAGATCAGGAACGCCGACGGCGAAAGAAAACGCTGCGTGTGCACTTTTGCGGTTATCGATGATCGAAGACAACAAAGTCGCGATCGGACGGTCAGGAGCGATTCCGTTGCTGGTGAATCTTCTAGAAATCGGGAATTTCCGCGGGAAAAAGGACGCGTCAACGGCGTTGTACTCTCTCTGTTCGGTGAAAGAGAACAAGATCAGAGCCGTCCAATCCGGGATCATGAAACCGTTGATTGAATCGATGGCCGATTTAGGATCGAACATGGTGGATAAATCGGCTTTCGTGATGAGCATCTTGGTATCGGTGCCGGAAGCTAAGACGTCGATGGTTGAAGAAGGTGGGATTCCGGTATTGGTGGAGATTGTAGAGGTTGGAACACAGAGGCAAAAGGAAATTGCTGTTTCGATCTTGTTACAGGTTTGTGAAGAGAGTATAGTCTATCGAACCATGGTGGCTCGAGAAGGTGCGATTCCTCCGCTCGTCGCTTTGTCTCAGTCCGGCACCAATCGCGCTAAACAAAAGGTAAAACCAACATATTCATCTTACACGTTTCCGAATCCGATAATTAATCTTTTTTTTTTTTAATTTTTATGGAAGTGCTCTAATCATCACTAATTATTAAAGTTCGGTAATTCCGGTCGAGATTTCTGGTCGGCGGCTGACATGGCAGTGCCTTTTTTGAAATTAAAAAGAAAATTCCATTTTTAGGTTTCATCAAAGGAGTGATCAGTGTTTTGCCACGTAATTGTAGTGAACTGTTAGATTAAAAATACAAATAATTTGAAATAAAAGGACAAAAAATCATTTATTGACTTACTAATGTCGGGCTAAAGATCTGTTTACTATTTTAATATCATTGCTAATTTGTGTACTTGATACTAATAGTCTAACTTATTTGTGATATTTTGTTGTAGTTGTATGGAGTATATTATACGAATGAAGTATCAAAAAATATTTGTTACTTAAAATAGTAATATTAGTGCTAAATATCTGCTATTCCATATTTTCCACTTAAAATCGATTTTCAATCTGATGGTAAACACTTTCGTAACTGTCTACAAAATCAGCTTTTACACCGCTTTAGAAAACTAATTAAATACGAAGTATGTATTTTGGACTAAATTATCTCTAAAGTGTTTTTTTTGGATATTTATTTTGTGAAAAAGAGGGAGTAATTTTTTTTACTTAATTCATTTTATTTCGGCTTTAATAGTAATGTACGAACCACGTACTTATATTGATATTTTAATCTCCAATTTAAAAATAATATTTTAAGTGAATTATTTAAGTAGGCAATGGGTTCAGAATTGTCGTTTTATGTAGCCAATTATATCACTAATGTAATCTCTAGTTATTAATTTAATCTCAATAATGTAATGTATACCAACTTAATCTCCATTTAATACTCTACTTTGATTGGTTTATAGTGTGATTTATTAACGTAATGCGATGGGATATTAATTAATTTGTCGTTTGTGTGTCGATCGAATTATTATAGGCAGAGGCATTGATCGAGCTTCTACGGCAACCAAGATCCGGCAACGGCGCTGCACGGACAGCACAAGTGTCAGTGTAGAATGTGTCTCTCTGTCACTTCAAATCATTACCAAACATAACCCACATGACATGTGACATGACCCCTCACATCATCATCATCTGTGTAATAATTATACAAAATCAAAAATACTCTTTTTTTTTTTTTTTTTTTTTACTTTTTTGAATTGTAAATATCCTGTTCCACCACAACAGGAGCGTGTAAAAATTTGGGTTTTATCTTCTTCTTTTGGGGTTTGCTCTTTGTGTATTATTTTTCTTTTCTTTTTTACTATCGGCCGGTGTTACTACTTCTATAATTTTGGGATCTCACGCTTCTTTTTTTGGGTTGATTTGTAACTCCAATTTCCTTTCCTTTTTGTTTTTTTGTTATATTAGTCACGCTTTTGTAGCATTTGAGTATAGTATTTGATCGGCTATTTTTGTTTGAAGCAATGTGGCATCAAAAGTCAGCTTTTTCTTGTCCTTAATAATTAGATCGTTGCTTATGTTACAAAACGGTGCATTAATACGATTCAAACGGATGTGGTTTACCAAATGTGGTATGACTAGACATGATTAATCCAATCAAGGCTCATAAATCATGAACTACAAAATATGGACAATCACTCGACACAGCTTATAACCGTTCTAAGAGGATGAGAGATATACATGGACAATGACTCGTTTATAACTGAGCCGAAATCAATCGACGGTTCATAAAATCAACATGACTCGTTGATAAAGGTTTTTTAGGTGTGGGAATGGATTGCTGCTGGTACTCTGTCATTTTCTTCATCACACGAGTCCATGTGGGACTTGTCTCTTTATGGAGCCTTAAAAGAGCGAGAGAGATTATATTTATTTTGAAGTCGAAATCGAATTTTCATCTATCGAACTTGAACCGCTGATTTTCCTTTAGTCTAACTAGTTGCCACTTGGTGCAATTAACTGAAGTTTCGGTTATACTAATTGACAGTTCCTATAATTTGGGGTCACTGTCTGGGTCCCGCCATCTTTGACCGCTTCACATCGTTTGTTTGCTGTCCATTCGTCACCATATCGATTTTTATTTTTCATTTAGGTGCATAATTTGATTGATCCTAAAAATTATTTAATTTTGGAAGTCACCTTTCCTACCTTCAAATTTAGACATTGTTTTCCCAATCAAATGTTGGAGTTTAGATGGGGTTTGACGCTTGAGAGATCTTTTCGAAGATTAAGCTAGCTAATTCAACACTTTCAAACTTATATCCATGAAATTATAAGTTACGCATAAAAAACATTTTCAAACTTGAGTATGTTATTAATTTGAAAGTTTATAATTTCATTAAACGTTTCTTAAAAATAAATGTATCAAAGTTTCAATATTTACTTTTCTCGTATTTCTACATTGAAGGGTGATTTAAAACATTCTCAACTGGATTATTTGTCTATAATATTATTATTTCTTTAATTATTGGAGCTTTTTTGTTCCAAGTCCGAAAAAAGAATGTAGTCGATTTGATCAAGTCTATGAGTTTTATCATGAAGAAAGGAGTATTTTATCTCTTGATGTTGACATTGCAACTGTTGTGGAAAGAAATAGGAAATCAAACGGTCACTACATATATATCTATTCATATACAATTATTTTATTTCCTTCTTTTTTCTCCCGCAATTGAGAGATAGGAATTATGTGGGTACACCATTTTTATATATGTTAATCTTAGAAGGTGAATACGTAAAACTTTTTTGGAAACACGAAATACGGTTTCACTAATTTCCCTAATTAATCACTTATATGTGGGTCCCACATTTGTCTTTATTTGTTTAATTTTTATCTGATAATATAACTTAGTCCTTCTAAAGTTTATAAAATTAAAGTTTGGTCCTTACAAAGTTTTTTCTAGTTTAGATTATATTGTTAGTAGATGATTATTTAATTTTGATAATTCTTTTTGTATATCATTATTTTTAGAAGACGATGATTCTTCTTCTATTATGTAATTAATATTATCTCTAATTAATTTCATACTCGGCCTACGAAATATTTGTTATTTTATTATTGTATTATCTATTCTAGGTACCGAACTAATTGGTGTTGTTTTTATTGTTCCTACTTTTGCTGTAACGCCAAATAAATCTTCTAAATAAATTTTATCTTTATCTTTAAATTGTATACTATGATGACTATTTGATAAGGCATATCCTATTTCATAAGTTATTGTGAATGGGTAGTCTTCTTTTGCCATTAAATTATTTCTATAAAATTTGTATGCTATTATTAATGATCTATCTAAATTTTCTGTACATAAAGGTATTCCTAGTTGTAGTGATACATTAAATTTTAATTTTGTATATGCTAGATTTCCATTTACTATTCCTATTATTCTATCTCGTGGATCTTGAATTCTATCATCACAAATTGCCAATCTTATTGGTGAATCTATTCCTTCCATGAATGTTGATTTTATTAAAATCTGAACAGTTGATATGTGAATATAACCTATTTTATTTATTTCTTCTTCTTTTATATTTAGCTTATCAATTTTTTCATTGATTTCTCTACCATTTATAATAGGTATACTTATTTTTCCAGTTGTAGTTGAAATTTCTATTGGATATTCAGCAGTTATTTTTCCGAAATAAAGTATATTTTTTCTATTAGGAGATTTCTTAATGACTTTTTTATATCTTGTCCTTCTTTTAGATTTAATTCTTCTTTTTTAATTTTTTTGATTATATTTTTGCTAACTAAGATGTCTCTTTTGAAGGTACATTTTTTTTCTTGTAGATCTAAGTAGTCTATAGTATTAATTGATGATGATGTCGAAGCTATTTCTTTTTCCATTTTTATCTATTGTAAAGTCTAAGTTGTTCTAGAATGATGCAATAAAGATCAATTTTATGAGATATTTCTAGACGCATATCATTTATTTCGATATTTTCTAGATCTAAATTTCTGATAATTATAAGATCATTATGACATTCGGCTATTTTATCTTCGCAATGATTTATTAGACTAATTAGATCTGGGCTATTTTTTCTTAAGTACATAAGATATATTCCTTGTGTTATATTTCCAATATAATTCATTATTTTCTTTGCTAGCTCTGATACCAAAATTTAGAACGCGGATTAGAATTTGAATAAAAAGAAATAATTTTTTATTAATAAGATAGGAATACAGATGCTTGATATAATTTAAATAGATTGGTCTGACCAATCTGTATTATTATCTTCTTCAGTATCATAGTAAATATTAGTTTCGTATAGATATTCTAATTGTATATCTATATGGGTTAATATGTCTAGATTTCTTCAATCTTTTTATATGAATTTGCTATTAACGATTTTAGATAGCTTTCTTTTTTGTTGCTATTTTTTTGCTAAATCCGAAGATAATATCCTCCTGAATATTATTTCTATTTCTCTAATTCTTCTTATATCTATTTTCTGACTATAATCAGAAATTGTTTCTTCTAATTGGATTATTTTTTTATTAGTTTCTTTTTGTAAAATAAATAATTTTGCAGTACTCGAACTTTCAATTAAAGATAAATCAAGTGTATTAGTTGGCGAATCCATACCTGAATCTTTCTGCTTTGTGAATGTTTTTGCTGGTGAGCTTCTTGGTTTCTTGATGATAGATTGCTTGATTTTTATGTATTTGGTATTATAATATTTTTGTTGATTTTTGCTTTGGTAAAACAGATTTCCTATAAACGGGAAATCAAAACGTTGGGTTTGTTATCAAACAAACAAAGGAGAATTTTATTTCACTCAATAAACTATGAGTTCTAAGTGAACCAGAGGGTACATATTTATACACATAATAAGTGGACTATATTCCACTTAATACTCTTAGATATTATATTATTGATATATTATTGATGCCCTTAAAGATTTACATCAGGGCTTACGTTTTATTGCAAGAAGACACAGATGTCTACATCTTGCTTTAACTAGTAGATGCAATTATTTCATCATCTTTATTGGATTCCTTTGGCTTTTCTTCTTTGTCTTCTTTCTCTTTGTTGTCTTCCATTATTATTGAGATAGAGTCTGTAGAGTTGTTGTCTTTATTGCTGTGTAGGAGAGTGCATATTATTTCTTTTGTCCTATAAGACAGGTATTGTAGTGGTCCAGAGAAATCCGAAAAATGGTCCTTCGAAAATTTGAACTGCTCTTAATCCTTCAGCACTTATTTCTTGATTATACTTTGAGTATATCAGAATATTCTCACTCCTGTAGTTAATAAAATACTTTTCATGAGTATCAATCTTTCCGGTGTTTCTTAGTATTCCGGCGAAATATTTGGCATTGAGTTCTTCAACCTCGTTCTCTGATAGTTTTCGTCCAGTTGATCCATCTCTTGGTGGATAATTTTTATTTGATATTCCAAGAACCATGACTGCATAACTTGGAACCATTATCTTTTCTTTGTTGAATACTGGAAAAAAACTATATATTTTTATAAATATTTCTCTATCTTTTCCTATTCGGGACATATAGTTTCTTATAGCATGAGCTGGTCCTAGAGGGAATTCTGAAAGTAGGTTAGTGCCCCTTAGATAGATAGTATCTATTAAGCCATGAATAAGAAATTTATATAGTGTTAGAGGGTTTGCATCAAGGAGAAATATTGCTTTTGGACTGGAATCTAGTTTGACTGTCGGGTAGAAGTGTTGGCTCATTTCTTTTTCTGAATAATGACTGAGCATTGAATAACACTCATTAAATGATGAAATTGATGGTTGTTTGGCTTTATGTTTTTCTTCTCTAGTGGGGATGTTAAGAATACTAGAGTTGGGAATTTTACCTATTGGGATCATTTTTCCTGAATGCGTGATCGAGGATGATGGTGTTGAGAGTAGTTTGGATTTGTAGTAGGGAGTTTCTGTTTGGATTTGTCGAATTTGGTATTCTTCATAGACTTTTTGAGCCTCTTCTCTGGTTGTGAATGACTTATGTTGAATATTGGATTGTCCAATAACAAAGGCAGAAATTTTGTGCAAATGATTGTAGACTCCTTTCATGGGTCCATTAAATATTCCATAGAATTTCGTTTGGGATGACTTTGTAGTGTCGTACTGTAATGTTGGGGGAATATTTGACGAGGCTGAATTAGATGAAGATCCAATTACTGTTGTTGATGTTGATAATGGTAATGGATCCACCATGTTTTTGCTGCATAGCTCTGATGGTTGGGTCTTTCCTCCTAGTTGAATTATGGCTGCTTCAAGTTGAGATATTTTCTTCTATCTTTCTGCTATTTCTTTCTGTTTTTCTTCAATTTCTTTTCTATTAATAGCTATCTATTCTGTCATTCCTTTGATTACTTCTTCCATTCTCTTGTTAGGGTGTCTGCGATGACGTTGTTTTCTGACTTTATGTATTTTATTATTGCTGGAAATTGTCGTAGCTCTAGCTGCCACCTGATTAGTCTTCCTTGATTGAAGTTGCTTCGGATTTTGTATTGAATGAATCCTGTAAGATATTTGCTATCAGTACGGAGTTCAAACTCTTTAGGAAGAGGTTCAATCCTCCATTTTCTCATTGTTTTAAGACAAGCAAATGTCTCTTTTTCATGTATAGGATATATTTGCTCAGTTTCTGAGAAAGTTCCTGATATGTATTTGCATAGTCTTTCGACTTGTATATTTTTTGACTTTTCAGTCTGTATATTGATTTTTGCTTTCATACAGCCAGCCCAAGTTTCTTGAGAGGCGTCTGTCTCTACAATCAGATAATCATCACTTTGCGGATTGTATAGTTTCGGAAGATATTTACAAGCATTTTTCAGCTTGTCTATAAGTATTGAATCATTATTACTCCAAGTCCATAGGACCTTTGTACTTAATTTCTTTTGTAATAATCTTCTTTCTTTGGCTAAGGACTTAAAAAATCCTTGATCTGAAATGTAATTTAAGGATCCTAAAAACCTTTGTAGCTGTTTTCTATCTTCTATTTTTGAAGGAAAACTATTTAATTTTTTTATAACGTTATCTTGTAATTTTAATTCTCCATTTCCTGATATAGTGAATCCTAAATAATCTATTTCATTTCTAGCTATTATTGCTTTCTTTTTACTCAGAATTAAACCTTTTTCTTTGATTCTTTCTAAGACTAGTTTTAATTTCTTATAATGATCTTCTAACGAATTATTTGTATAGATTAATATATCATCTATATATACTAAGCAGAATTCTTCTAATCCTTTCAAATTTTTATCCATAAATCTTTGATAGATTCCTGGTGCTTGTTTTAATCCAAATGGTAATACGGTCCATTGGTAATGTTTATGAGGAGGACATGTAAAAGCTGTTAATGGTTTGGTGTTATCATGTAACCTTAATTGCCAAAATCCTGATTTAGCGTCTAAAGTACTAAACCAATGACTTCCTCTAATCTTTTGAAGTATATAATCTTTTCTAGGTAATTTATAAGCATCTCCTATTATTGCTTCATTCATTTTTGTATAATTAATTACCATTCTTCTTTTTTCTCATTTTATTTCATTATGATTTTCTACATAAAATGCGGGTGCAGCATGCCTATTAGTTGATTCTTCTAATATTCTTTTTTCTAGAAGTTCAGCACATTTTTTTTGTAAATTCTTCTACATCAATTTTTAAATATGAGATTTTATTTTCTACATTTACTTCTTGATTAGGATCTCTTAATTTCATTTCTATTAGTTTCTGATTATTTTTTTTATTTTGATCTAGTGGATTATCACTACATACATCTTCTAATAGATTTTCTACTTCTTTTTGTAATTCTATAGTATACCTAACCTTTCATTTATAATTTTAAGTTTTTGAGTAATTTATAATTTATTTAACCTTACTAATATTGGTATTTTTATAATTGTGCTTTTCTGATTTTTGTAAGATGGTGCAGTTAGCTCTATATGATGCAAGTATTGACAAAATGGCTGATATAATTTTAGAAAATTGTTTCCTATTATTATAGGTAATCCGGATTCTTGTTGATATATCGATGGTACTATAAATATATAAATTCTTATTTTCATTTTATTAAAAAATGATGCTTTCCATATAAGATGTTTGCTACCATCTGCTATTGATATAACTAATGGTTTTTGTAGTTTATTCCATTGAAATGGAATTTTTGTTGAAGTAAAACACAAAGTTGCTCCTGTATCTATATATGCATCATAAGACTTTTCTTTATATTTTATTTCTATGAATGTACAATTAGGATTAGGTTTATTCATTTGAAGATGAATAATCTTCTTCCGAATCATAAGGTTGACTACTATCAGATACTAATTCATATATTTCTTCTATTTCAGAATCTGAATCTTCTATTGGTTCTAGATGATTTTCTATTGCTATATTTAATATTTTTAATTTTTCTTTATTTTCAGTTTTCTTTTTATTAGGACATTTATTTGCATAATGACCTTCTTCATTACATAGCCAGCATCTACATGTTTTCTTATTTTCAGGGCAATATTTTTCTTTTTTATATGGTAATCTTCTTTTGAAAAACTTTCTTTTTCGAAAGTTATTTTTCTTATAGTTGTATTTTCTATATTTATTTCTCGGAAATTTCCTCCATCTATATTTCTTTATGATTTTTCTTTTTTCTTTGTTACATCCATAATTACCGGGTATTCTAGGATTATTTTTACAACATAGTTGTCCGATAGGGTGTTTAAGTTGGTTTTTTATAGATCGTTGTAAACATTGTTCAACTATATAATTTTGAGTTATTTCTATAGCTCCTCCTAATGTATGAGCTATTCTATTATTTGATACTTCTGCCATATATATATATCTTTTATAGTTTTACTTAGTGGCCATGGTAATTTATTTAAATATGGTTCTTTGTGTGCTTCTCTAGATTCTGCAGGTAATTTATAATAGTATTTTTGAAATTCACATGTATAAGATTCTAGATCACACATATTGCAAATTTGTATATTATTAAGATGCCATAAAGCTTTTTCTGCTTCAGCGGCTTCAGACGCTTTTTTCTTATCTACATCATCTTTTCCTAGGAATTCTCTATTTATGGTATCTACTAATGTGAAAAAAACTTCTGAGTTTGTTGTTTTTTCTCTTAGTAAAATATCTATTTGTGCTTGTGGTAAAGTTTATAAATAGTTTTTCATGGATCCTGTTACTTTGTAAGTAACAAAAGTCCAAATTAGATTAGGATTAAAATCTTGAAATATTTTTTCTAGTTGAATTAATAATCCTGTATTATTTATCCAAAGAGTTAAAGCTTCTTCTTTATTCTGAATACAGTCTAGATTTAGAATATCTATATTAGTTTTAATTGATGGTGTATATTCATCACGAAATTTTTTTCATTTGTCATTTTGTTTAGTATAACCTTTTTCATTCATATAATCATTATGATAAAATTATCTTCTTCTTTTATGACCTGAAGTTGATTCTGGAATTTCTTCTAGTTTCATTCTAAACGGTAAATCATCTTCTGATTCATATCCATATACTACTTCTTCTTTATCATCATCTATGTTATAATTTTTATGCTCATAAGTTTCTTTTTCTTCTTCAATAATTTTTAGTTGAGATAAAAGTTGCCTAACTTCTGATATTTGGTCGGATATATTTTCTTGTTCCTTTATACAATTCTACGAGGTAATTCTAGAGTAATTATTCTTTTAGGTTTTGTAATAATAATTTCATGTTGGATATTTGGGTATTGAATTATAGATTTTCCTTTTTCTGAATTTAATTTTTCAAATTTGTATAATTCTTCGTTTAATTTTTCTATTATATCTCTCTCTTCCTGAAAAATTTTTTCATTCTGATTTTCTAATAGATCTTTAATATTTTTAAGATAATTTTTTGAATCATTAATTTCTTGATATATGTCTTTTGATTTATGTTGATTTATATATTCATTTATTATAGAAAACGATTCTTCAATAGTTTTTTTGTTTTCTATAATCATATTTTCTAGATTATTTAGTTTTTCATTTAATTCATTTTTAATATCTTTTAAATCTTCTTTTATTTTTACTATGTCAGATGTTATTCCCATCATGTAGTTTCTAATTGTACTTTTAAAGTTTCTAAAATTCTCAAATATTTTTTCTCCTTTTTTAATATTTGTTTAGTATATTCATATTGATTTATAAGATAACCGGCGTAATGTATTGTTTTCATTTCATGATGCGCTCTTATTAATTCTTGAAAATGTTGTATATTGTCTTCATAAATTTCTATCATGCCTTTAGCTATTAGTATTTTTTGTCTTAAATCGATTAGTTGGTCACGTAAAACAGTATTCATAATAAAATGACTATTTTGTTATTTCAAAACTTGAAAGTACTTTTGTGAATAGGTAAAACAATGTTTTTAATTAATGACATATTTTTAATTAATGGCTTCTCTTTTCGTGAATATAATTTACGGGAAGAGTACATTTGTTTACGGACATGAAAAAACATCATATTTTATCTACGTTTTATGGTTTAATGGTACATTTATAATTTACTCGGAATTATGTACCTGCCTATTTTAGCAGCCGCAATTGATGAATTATTATGTGTTACTCCACAATCAATACATCTCTTATTGTCTTGAGGGAAAAAAAAAAGCCCTAATATCTTTTATATCTATTCCAAATCTCCTAAGAAAATACAACCCTATTTTTTTATCTTTTTTTTATGTTTTTTATTTACATCTTCGTTGACGATTTTTTTGTCATTTACTAGTATTTTATATTGAAATTGTCAATATAAATATTACTCCCTTTATCTCAAAATAGATACAAATTTTTTAATGCAAATTGTATGTAAAAATTTGTATCTATTTTGGGACGGAGGTAGTATATTTTTCTATATATTTACACACTTGCATCACAATAACACAATAACTTCAAAGATTTCATTGACATTTTTCTTTTCTGTTTTTATGCTTCGATTACGCCTCTAGATTAAATTAGACACAAAAAACTCGACTAATCGAACCAAACATAATGATAACCACTTAAACTACATGTGAAGCTTTAATTAAGCATTAAAAAAAACTAATATTGAAATGTAGGGTGGGGAGAAACCAACACACCGACTAAAACTATTCACTTGAATCTTTCGTGAAGGATCGCACATGAATTTAAATGGAAAAAGAAATTTAAGAGAAATGATTATAATTCCCTGGAGTGTTGCTAGTGTTTCGGAAGGTTCTGAGTCGGGACCCTCCAAATCATCGGGATTCTGGATACCATTTCTCTTTTCTCGTTAGGTAGCTCGACGAGTCCAACGACCACGAGATCGTCATCCGCGCCTAAATGGTGCTTTCTCGAGGTCCTCAGCAGTCAGCTCTTTCTTTTCGACAGTGTGAGCATCGACTGAGGTATCCTCGCCGACGGCATCCTCTTCAAGATCAATAGGGTCCTGCTTGATGAGGAGGATCCTCACCGCCTCTTTGAGCAACATATTCTTGGCCATGTCAATGTTTTTTGCAAAAGCAGACAGAGACTTTGCAATAAAAAGATTTGTGAACTAGCAAAGAGTAAAGATACAGTAACTTTTGATACAATTCCCCACGGTCCCCGTTAACGTTTTGTCAAGAAAACGTACGAATTAATTGAGATGGTCGGTGACCGGAACGGATTGTTGTATAAACTGAGATCTCCTACACAAGCTATCGGCAACTTCTACAGTTCTACTGCAAGAAAAGTATAAACAGGAAGCAAATACCTAGATCTATGAGACTAGATTCAACCAAAAGCAAACTCGTGATAGTTTCCAATTTTGTTTTTGATTTGATGCTAAATACTTGATGAAATTGGTTTCCTTACGAGGTTTTGGGGTTTTCAGAATCCTAATACTAATTTAGTTGAAGGAAATTCGTGTTTACCTAAACCAATGCAACGATAAATGAAAAACAAGGCTTTTTCAGAAACTATAAAAATAAACTTTAATGGAATCTGCAAAAATGCTTCTATTGATCCAAGAAATGTTTTTGCAGCTAAAAGTGTTAATAAACTTTATATAGAGTATCCAATAAGACTTAGTGCTGAGATGGAACAAGATATCACAACCTGATTTACAATTTTAATCCGGAAAAGTAAAACGGAATTTGAAAAACCAGAAATGCAAAAATGAGAAAAAGCGAAACAGCTTTTTTGCAAAATCACTCTGTCAAAGCCAAAAGCTAAAAGTGCCTGGTTTACTTGCTCTTCAATCATCATATTCCTTTTGATTCACTTTTCTGGTAAATTTGTGAATGGTTAAATTGCAGCACTCACAAACTTCATCTTCAATATGCTGTGATCAAATATGCTCAAAACAGTTGACTTTGCAATTGACTTTTGATTCTGACATAGAAATGAGAATGGCTTCTTTCAGAAAGCTTCATTACACAAATACAAACATAAATGCAGAAGGAACTTTTTCTTTTCTTTGACTGGAAACAAAATGATCATCTGGTTTTTCTTGAAAGTAAAACTGATATAGGCCTCTTCAATGGAAAAACTCATTTCCATAGTCTGTAATCATCCATACACCTTCATAACATATTTATATAGCATAATGTGATTTAACCGAATCGAAAAATACATTAAAAGAGAACTGCAGCAAGTTTCCCCAATTCTCAGGTAGCATTTTCCATTTCCAGCAAACCCTGGAGACATTTTATTCTCTAGTTGATATTAGGTAAATTTGAATTAACCAATCGATTGGTAGCATCAATTTTAAGATAAATGGACCTTTTAATCGATCAATTTCATCAAGAAATGCAGAAATTAGAAAATACCTAGAAATGTAGAAAACGGACTGATAAACCCTAGCGCGAATTAGGGACTTTTTATTGAGGATATTGCAGTCTAATTAAAGACCATGGATGGATAGGTACCGTACATATGATCATATTCAGCTATCTTCGGTGCTCCACCGATTCTGTTGCCGGCGTCAGGAAAAATGGATTCTTCATTAACGGGAAAAGTGGGCTCAGCTTCAACGAGAAAAACGGATTCATTCCCAACGAGGTCCTTATGATTTGTTTCAGGTACAAAAAAATCCTTCAACTCTTCATGATGTGCAGTTTCATCCTTTTCTGCAGAAACTTCACTATTCTCACCGGCAAACCCTGAATCGATCCTGGTCGTGCTTCCACCACATTGTTTCGGTCTGGTCTGATTTAGGTTCATCAGAAATACTTAAGGAATATTTTAGAAGCAAAATTACCCCAAATTGTGGCTTGTAGCTTGAGCTTCTTCTTTTTTCTTCATTTCTCTTAATCACGTTTCTCTTCTTTCTTCCACCATTGTTGCTTGGTTTGAATTTAGAGCTCAGTAGACACTCAAAAAATGTCTTGGTATGCAGGCTTCACGAAACAATCCAATTCAACACGGATGAGATCTCTCTTTACTTAACCTCTTTCAAGCTCGGGAATCTTTTATTCCTGTTATGATGGTAGAATGACTGATTCCTTCTTTCCGTTAGCTCAATCCGCTTTATAATGACTTCAGTTGGTGCTAAATGCTAATTGCTTAGAAAGTGAAAGCGACCAGACTATACGCTGGTCCTTCGTTAATTCTTGAGCCGATCTTACAATTTTCAGATAACAAGGAATTCAAGACTTTTGCCAAAGTACTCTCCGCTTTCCTCAATCAGTCAATCTTCTCACGAAGGAATTTTAAGAGCTCTCGCGTAGCGGTTTTCTTTTCAACTTTCAAGGGATAAGATTTAAAGGAAAGTTTATGCGTTACTACGGAGTAGAAAATAAAAAGAAAGTCAGAGTAATTTGTTTGTCTAAGTCATCCATCGCAAAAGCTATACATGCTTCCTAGTCTGATTAGAGCCCAGTCAGCGGACTAAGGTATAAAGCTTTTCTAACCGTACATGAATTAAGCTGCCTATAATCCACAGAAAAGGTTTATTTTTAAAAAATTTGAAGTGTAATTTAAAAAAACTATGAAAATACATGGCAAATGACTAAATTACAGTACAATGCTAATCACTATCTCAGGTGGCTTTGCTATTTAGACCTCCCTTTTTCTTTTGTTTTTGTTTTTCTGTTTTTAAATAAGAGGTTTCGAGCAATATCATAAACTATCATAGTTCCTCGAAATCTTTAATGTGTTAAAAAGACATAATAATACATACAGTTTACAAGGTTTACGGAGGCTAGCTATATATTACATGGACAATTTGTTAGAATATTAATCTCTGTATAAATTTTACTCGTCCATTATGCCAACATCTGGCAACCGATTTCTCTACATCGCAGCCTGTTCCATTTGATAGAGTGACTTGTGGCTAATCTGAATAGAAAGATTCTGTGGAGGAGGAACTTTTGCTGAGCTTTTCACAAGGGGCATCAACCGATTCGATATTAACTTGATGGTTGGTATTTAATGGATGTCTTGAGCAAATCAATAACGTTCTCTCCACCCGTTTTGGATTGTCGTCACAAAGGGATGCAGTAATTTCTTCTGGACCAATTGGTTTCATAACATTTCCAGGTGCTTGAAATACTCATTTGAGTATTTTCTGAAACATGATGTAAGTTAGTTTTCACAATTATTACTAAATTTCAAACAACTATCATATAGAAATTTCACAATACATAATGTCCGATCACCATAACCAAGAAACTAATTACTATAAAAACTTCTATACGCGATCTATTTCACCATCTAGCTTTAAATTAGTCATGATTGTGTAGATGGGGCATATGTGAGGATAATCTTTGATGCTTTTGTGCTCAGCATGAGGAAACTGTATATATATATATATATATATCACATAACCTTTAAACATTAACACATGTTGATGCATATACAATGTAAAAATATATTGAAAAGGTTGGTGGTCAATCTAATTTTGACCAAATTTTTTTGTAGAATCCACTCGTTGTTTTGTCCAAAACATTACTAGAATATGTTCTCAGTATCCTACACTAGCCTCTACAACATTATTTTTTTTAGGAACATCTAAGTTTCTTCCAGATACCCTTCCAGCCTCTTTCTTTTCTTCCTCTTCGTCCATTATACTATTTCCTTAACATGCTATCAAGATGTACTCGCACAAATCACCTGCAAAAAAATATCAGAATGAATGAAAGCAATCCTAAGTCTAAACATACACTACAGGAAAAATGTTATAATTGGGAAATCGTTTAGAACAGAGAAATAAAAATTCGACACAAGTGATGAGACAATGTGACGTGGAAGGAGCAGTTACGTATGTCAAGACGGAGCTGTAAAGCCAGGCTGTGCTCTGTCACTTGCTGTAACAAACTTGAGCTAGCAAGCATCAGAGCATAAGGAGTCGAACCATTGTCAAGGATATATTGGCACTGAGAAATGTAATCAGTGTTGACTGGAAGCATTTTAGAGTGTTCTCAGCGTGAGCTCTTTCAGCTGAATCCTGCGAGTTATACAGTCTCTCGCACAATGCCTCTAACTGCATGCGCCAAACTCTCCATTATTGAATCTGTCTGCAAAAGCAATGATCATCCACATTATTATTGATGTGGGAATTTGGATACCTCCATTTCAAATAAATTTGTACACACGCCTATACTTATCTTAGGGTACAGGTGAGGTTAGTGATGTTTGGGAGTTCTCTTTCCTTCTAGAACGATAGCTAAAAAGACGGAGAGTTTCAGGGGATTGGATGAATGAAATATACACATGGAGAGTGACCAGAAAATGGAAAAGGAAATTGTAGCCATCGTAAAATCAAGGCAACTAACTTAATTCTTTGTTGACAATAATGTCAACGTCACCGATCCTCGTACGTTATCATTTCAACTTAGCAGTAGCCCACTGAAAAAACACGAGAGTTACAGATTGGGGAGGAATGAGAGTTTGAGCAATATCTGAGCGAGCGATAAAAAGTGAGGATGTGAAGTGCAGGATTCAGATGCTGGGACGGGGTACGATACTAGATAGCAGCTTTCTCGGCCACTGTAGATCTGAAGGTATATACCAATATGGTTGAAGTTACGAAAGACAAATTTATTTTCAGAGAGTTGTGGGTGGGTATTGATTGGGGCACATATATGCGTACAGGAAGAGTGAAAGAGATTGACCAGCACTTGAGGAAAAAATATTAAAATCTAGATCTACGTACGATTATGAGGATGAGATGTATATCAAAAAAACAAACAAAAAGTAAATAAGTGACATTCTAGAGAGAAAAAGATTTTATTTTTCTGATAAATCATTGATCCGATTAAAAATTTTTAATCATCATCAATGGACTTAACCGAAGTCCCTCGCCATCGGCATTTTTCTTCTGCAGCCGGCATTCTCACAATCTTAAATATGATTGTTGCCCTAATTTCTATCGGTTAATATATACTACTAGAGAAAAAGTACACATTGGAGTCTTTAAATAATAGAATATCAAATTATACTTGCCCCAAAAAATAAATATCTCACCATATGACTGGTACACGTGGCAAAACTTTTGCTAATGTCAGTGATATATATATATATATATATGCTACATTGTGACGTACGATAGAACGTCTTCCCAAAGATTATCTCGTATGGACCGAGCGGCACAAGCCCAAATTACATGACAAGCCAACAAATCGTAAATGCGGAAAAGTCAATTGATTGATTTTCAATCAATCATAATTCAAAACTCAATTGGAAATTTGTTTTGGACCTCATCCGAACCCATTTTAGACCATAGGATGAGCCACTTAGGTTTTTGCTTATCTTCTCATTTATCCGATTTTTGTCGAGTCTCCTCGGTCCTCAATCAGTTAGTCTTCTCATAGTTGTAGGCTGACAAAATTTTGTAATACAACAAGGAATTTTAATAGCTCTGCTGCCTGCTGCTGGCAGAATCTTTGATGTCCTAATTAAGTCATTACTCCTTGGAAAAAGAAAAACAAGTATAGTAATTAGTTTGTCTAAGCCATAGATTCGAGAAGCTACAAGCTTCTTTGATGACGATTCGGGTCGAGAAAAGGCGATTCCCGATCAAAATCAAATGGAGAAACACAAACCCGAAAGTTTCACTCGCGAGCAGAGAAATAGGGTTACTTTGAAACGACAATAATGAGCTTGATACTGGTTAGAATTGAGCAAAATAAAATGGAAAATCATAGCTCAGGATTCCTACTTTCCAACGGAATTGGAATCACTCAATTCTAAGTTGTAACAAAACGGGAAACAGCCGACGAAAATCAGTAGGTCGCTGTGGATCCGGCCAGAACGGATGATGCGTCTTCAATTATCAAAGAAATTGAACAAACTCTTGATTATTTTCGGTGAATAATCAAACCCAGGCGAATTTTAAGTTCTCCCTGAAAACTAGAAGCTTAAGGCTTACTTTCTTTCTCAATTCACGTCTGTTTTATTTCTTTCCATTCAATAGTTTAAATAGGAAATACAATGAAAAAGGAAAAGACAATAAACAGAAAAGGAAAAGCAAAGAGCCACATCTGCTCATGTCCTTTCCTATACACGGTAAATTAAAAGGGAAATAAAAGACCACTATCCTAATACATAATTTAGCCAAATTAAAAGAATTGCAATTAAAACGGTTTGCTAGAAAGTAGCATGAATGTAACTGGATTCTGACAGAAATCGTCAGTCAACTTGCAATGTTCATACCGGGTGCTATAGTGATTGGAAATGGGTCAAAACAGTACTCAAATTGAAGCTCATGATGTCTTATTTATAATGGTACCAAGAACGCATTTTTTCAATGAGTAAGGATCGAGAAATCTATGTTGGAAATTGGATGGGCGAAACTGTAACGGCCCGTATGAGTGTTAAATGTAGGATTTGAATTACAAAGCCTCCTTATTTAGACTCCTTTCGTACTCTGTCAAATGGAGAAAATGCCCAACTTTCAGAAGTGATAAAATGGTCCTCAAATCCTCGTTTTGGCCTAAAAGATCCAAAATGCAAAAGCTTGGCCTTATTCTTGACGAGATACTTCAAATGTGATGTATCCTCCATGTTGACGAGATTAATCGAATGAAAGATGGATGGTCCTCCATCATACTCCCCCTCTAAGAATTATTCAACATTCTCGGAAACAAAACCAACAATGTCCAGGCAATGATCTTTCAACTCCAGAACTCGAGAGGATGAAGAACGGTGGAAACTGGTTCTCGGCAGAAACTTATTGTCGACTTGAAAGCTCTCTTTAGGATGCAATCACATTCTGATTATCAGCACCACATTCCAAGAAAACACCCTTATAAATACCACGATCAAAAACGTTGAGGAAACTAGCATCAATACGAGGCAAACAATTCTCTTCCACAATTGTCGACTTCGGGTAGGAAATACAGCCAGCTTGTAACGAGGATTCTTAACAACTTTGTGAACCAAAATGTATGAAATTGGTACTCAAATCGAAGCTCTCTAAGTCTTCTTTCGTTCGAGCTAAAGAAAACATTTTTCTTATGGATGGTTTAGGAGGAATCGATGATGCAAGAAAGGTTGTCAGAACTGCTCGTCCAGGGGAATCTGTTCGGACTTCACGAACTATGCCAGGATCATAGGCAATAACAAAGCTAGCAATTGGCACATACTTATTGAGTGTAAAGCCCATAACAAGTAGCCGATCATAATGCACACGATTGTTTTCCACATCATGAGCTAAGTGCACAAAACTTTCATCTCCAAACGTCTCAACATAATTCCCACTAAAGTTTCCTCTAACAAGTAAATTTGCTCCCATATCAAAATCAACGTGACAATGATCATCAACCATATCAACAACGAATTAATCATTCTCAATCTCCTAAACATAAGTCTCACGCTCAATATATTTTTCAGCAACTTTAATAAGGGGATTATGATATACCTCAACGGGAGCAATGTTTTCTTCCTTGCACTTCTCCTTCTCATCGAGAACAAGAGGATCGTCAATGGGCTTGGTTACTTTTCTCACCAATGTCTTTGGTTAGAATCTCCTTCTTCTTCCATATGATTCTCCTCCAATTCAATAGGCTCAAAGGCTGGTAATTCTTGCATGATAATTTCCTTTGAAAAGCTAGGCCAAATTTTCACCTCCTCTGATTTATAGGGCACCAATTCATACACAATTTTTCCACGAGTAATGATATAGGAATTTGCTCTACCACAATGTAAGGCATCATTTTCAAGTATCCATCGGTGACCAAGAAGCAAGGGACATATAGACATGGGCACAACATGACACCAAACTTGATCATTGAACGGTGGAACATCAAACGAAATCAAAACCCTTTTCGTGACAACAAATTCATGCTTAGAATCCAACCACACAAGTTTATACGGCTTAGACAGATCTCAGTTTGGAGATTCAATTTCTCAATCACAGTATAGGAAACTAAGTTTTCACATGCTTCATCATCCAGAAAGAATTCGTAGACTTTACCTTATATGGCGCACTTTGATCAAAAAACTTTGTTGCGCTGCGATTCGGTGTTGCACGATTCTGCCATGGCCAAGGTTCGAAGGTGACACTCCCAAGAATGTGGCTTGATGCTCTGATACCAGCTAATGACGATTTGGGTCAAGAAAAAGCGATTCCCGATCAAAATCGAATGGAGAAACACAAACACGAAAGTTTCACTCGCGGGCAGAGAAATAGGGTTACTTTGAAACGACAATAACATTTTGAACAGGATGGTAATCGTGTAATCTCAATTGAAGAATTGACACGAGTATGTTGAATTCCTGCTTTTGGAAAACAATCACTCAGCTCCTCTTTATTTGCATTGCATCTTTCTCTGATATATGACATTTCTCCATATATATGGATGCAGTAACTTAATGCCGGTCCATCAGCATATTCAATCCTAAAAGACATAATCAAGTAACCAATAATTACATAAACTTTCTATACACAATCAAATTTCACCATGTATCCAATATCCATAAGTAAATTGTACATGTAATTTTAATAAACATTGTTTTGTTGGTTGGCTTGCTATTCAAAATCATCTATTAGTAACTGTTGAGTCCTAACTTGTATAGATGGGGCATATGCGAGTTCTCTAGTTTTGTTGGAAATTGGAATACAGTTATGAGTAAAAGCATTATCTGGAGGAGATACCTTTTATTCGGAGAGGAGGAAATAACTAGTTTTTTCAATCTAGGAAAGTCCATGTTGGCAAGAGTAAGAAGAAAACAACAGTGCGGTTTAGTTTTTTATGGATTAAGAATATTTTTTTAATGGAAATGTTCTTAGAGTCATTCAGAGGATTACATAGACTACTTTAGGTACTAATAGTCATATCTTAAAGTAATAGTGATCTTAATTTGTACAACCTTTATCTCAAAATACATGATGTTTTGATTATTGTAATATGTGTAATTTAAGAGAGCTGGATAGTATAATTGTACTGTTGACTGAGTTCTAAAGTGCAGTGCAATAAAACATTTTGAAGTGTTCTATGGTTTTTTAACCTCTTGGGATAAAAATAAAAATAAACTATTAACAAGACTAAAGTTATTCTAACATCTGACATAGAACACGTTCTATCATTATGAAGCATACACAGAAAAGAACACGAGAGTGGCAGATGAAGGAGAAATGAGAGTTTGAGCAATGCGAGAGATAGAGAATGTGGAGGGGAAGTCCAGGTTTCAAAAGCCCAGAGTCGGCCGGGGAGATCGAGATTTACCACCACTTTAGGAAAAATCCTGTCAACTTGTTCTGACTAGGATAATAAGCTCATAGGCTTGGTGATGGTTCAAAAAAAAATTTGAAATAAACATAGATCTGCATATCTAACATGTTACATGCGTATTAAAACAATCAACACAAAAACAAATAATGTTCTTAAAAAAATAAAAAACTTACATTTTTTTGATAAATCGTTGATCTCATATATGTAATTATTGACAAATGGCGTGATCGATGTCCATTGCCATTGGCGCTTTCCCCCTTCTCCCCTGCGGCGGGCATTCTTGATTTCTTAAATATGATGCATACCCTAATTTATATAGGCCAATATATACTAGAATCTCATAAACAACTCGAGAATGGGATTTCCCTAGTCGAAGAGCCACCTGTTGTTTTATTCAAGTCTTTTTTATTATAGACTACATTTATTAATTAACATATAAGTTTCTTTTCTTTTTTTCTCTCTTTTTTTCCTTCTTCTTCTTCTTTTCTTTTTTCCTGATAAATACATGTAAAATCTTGGTTGTATTCGTCATTAAGACTGTGATTAAACAGCATTTAATTAGTAGAGAAAAGACATATATAGAAATATACTTCATCGATCTTAAAATACATGATGTTTTACGTTTTGTTCATTCAAATAGACATATATTTAAATACATGATGTTTTACGTTTTGTTCATTCAAATAGACATATATTTAATTGATTTAATACATTTTTATTTGAATGTATGTTGATACCGAAGGAGTAGTACCTAAAACCTCCATTCATTCACCATATGACCGGATAAATGGCATTGTTTTATAATGACTAATGTACTCAGTTTAGACTATCAAAAAAAAATGTACTCAGTTTTAGGGTTGGGCAAAAACCGGCCGACCGATCCGAAACCGAAAAACCGGATGAAACGGTCGGTTTTTTTAGCGTCCGGTCGGTTTGACGGTTTCCGATCCGGTTTGCATTTTTTGAGGTTTTCGGTCGGTTTTTGACCGGTAAACGGTCGGTCGGTTAACCGGTCAAAAATCGACCGAAAAAACAATATTTTTTTATATATATATATTTTATATAATAAACAGTTTCCGGTAGGTCGGTTTCCGGTCGGTCGGTTTTCTATATATAATTTTTTTTATTTATAAATAGGCTGTTTTTTTTTTTAATAATTTTTTTTACTTATAAATAGGCTGGTTTTTTTTTTAATAATTCAAAAAAAAAACCCGACCGACTGACCGGAAACCAAATGGAAAATTTCGGCCCGTTTCCGGTTCGATTTGGCTTTCTAAAACCGATCAAGGTCCGGTTCGGTTTTTTTGGCAAAAAACCGACCGACCGACCGGTGCCCATCCCTACTCAGTTTAGAGCTTTAGGCAGCCGAAAAGCAAAAAATCATGAAATAATTAATAATATGTCGCAATGATTTTAAAAATGATTTTTGAATTGAAGATTAAGAAATAGTGTGATGTGTTTAATTTGTGATATTTGAATCTTAATATAAGTTTATTAAGACTGTTATTTTTAAACATTTGAATATATCTTAATTATTCACAAAAAATATAAATATATTAAATAATATAAAATAATAATAATAAAACATAATAACTTAAATTGTCAAAACATAATGCAAGTTCATGCTAAAAAAAATTAAAAATTCGATATATTTCAGTTATTGGTTATTCTTTGTTTAAGTTGAAGTGTAATTTCGTTCTTCAAATTTTTCATGAAATGTGCATATCTATTGTTGTCCAATTAGTTCTATTTGCTTTCTCCAAATTTTTTTCTTGTTGTCCTTCCTCAAATATTATTTGAAACTTGTCAAATTGATTGAACAAATCGTCATTAATATGATCCTTGCTAATGAATTTATGAAATGCAAAACAAGCAATAAAAGCATCTGTTTGAATGTTCAATCTATCTTGTCCAATATTGGAAATCTTTCTTTCAAGACGCCAAAGGCTCATTCTATAACATTTCTTATTCACGCATGAGCATGATTAATTTTTAGTTGTAGCACGTCTACGATGATAATCTCCAAATCAGTATTGAACATTACGATATGATGTTAAAAATCCTTGAGTGGTTGGATATGCATCGCAGAGATAGTATTTATCTGAAATTATAAAAAAAGAGAAACAACTAAATAGTCAAGTAGAAACCTAAATTATAATTTCAATAAGTATTGTAGTACCATATACTTAGAGGAGGGAATGAAAAACAATTATTTGGATTAGATTATATTTTTCATAAAACTAGTGAATCATATGACAGTTCTTCCCATCATGCATATATATATGTGAAGACCATATTGAAGTCACATATTGTCAAAATATTTTAATAACATATTTCCTTTCCTTTTCTTCTATAAGAAATTTGTTGATTAGGTGGGATAATAGTATGTATAATGTCCCATTAAGAACACCCACAATCCTCCCCGGAAAAAAAATATTTATTAAAATTTAAAAGTATAATATTTTGGTATCGTATAATTATATTAGGTAAATATATTATTTTAAATATTTTACATATATTTTTATAAGTGTCAGGAATATCGGGATTGTGATCAAATATTGTAGGCACTACCATTTCTTTTACGAACTTCATCATTGCTTCAAGAATCTCATGAAAAATCTTGTAAATAATATGTGAAGAATGTTAAAATCTCCTCTTAACAACAACAAAATGTTCATCATGTGCTATGATGGTCAAGAATATTGTTGCTATCTTTTCTTCAACACTTATGTATTAACTAACTTTAATCCATTGCTTCTGTATAAAATAATTGCATAAATGCACATATGCATACGAGACATCCACATCAACTCTATGCATTGTCAATTTAAGCTACGCAATAATTTCAAAGTGTATTTTTCACCCGATAGAGACGATATATTGTTTTTAATTCTTTGCATTCCATTGGATTGGAATCGATCGACTTACCAATGAATGATTATTAAGAGTACAAGGTGGTCCTCCTCAATCTCCATGTTAGAATATCTAAACATGATAACATCCCAATATAATGTACGATGAGAAGAGAAACAAAATAAATTTCTAAACTTTCATAAACTAATCGGTGAATCAGATAAAATTCATTTTTCGTCACAACCTTAACCCAAGTCTCTATCATATTAACTTCTTGCATTTTCATCCATGCTTTTTATAGCTATATCACCTTCAAAAATTATACCATCACCAGCCATCGTTAGTTGTCCATGCCACCCGCTAGCTGAGAATGAATATTTTTCTTTTAGATGGAAAATTGATAAAAATTTCAATGCAACTAAATGCCTTCTAAAAAAAATCCAGTGTAAATTCGTTTATAAATAATATCTCCTTTTTTTACAAATAAATAAATTATATTTCGACAGCTTGACTAAGTATCAGTTTGGCAGGGTTAGGAAACAAGATATGATTTTGATAGCTGAGAAACAGTTATAAACAGAAGATGATTATGAATGCAAACTTTTATTTGTCTAGACATAACATAATCTAACATATGTATATTTTGTATATAAAAGTCAATTCTAATGCACGCGTGCAATCCCATATCTAATCGCACCCTTCGTCCTTTGATTCACAACATTATTCTGTTGCCATCAAATCCGATATGTATCGGCTAATTTTCCAACAATATGCTATAATATGCCTAGTGTTGCTGATGTTATTAAACCATGATAGAAATTATAAACTAGGAAAACTATTTTATACAGTAATTGAGAGTAAATTAAGAGAAATTTTTTGGATGGACTTAGGCTAACACCTCAACTTAGTGCGTGTGTAAATAATTAGTGTGTCCAAAAGAAATTTGAAGCCGCAAAAAGAAAGAGGAAGCCTTGGATTTAAAAATTAGCGAAGATTTACTTTGAAGGAAGCTAATAAGTACTACTCCATTTGTGTGGCAATCGTCTCTGTAGGATACTTTAAATCTTTATTTGGACAAAAAAAAATTGTGTAGTGTGACAAAACGCAAGATCATGATACACAGTCGTGGAAGTCCTTTTAAAAGCTTCCTGCCTACATATTCATTCTTATTTTTCTGCTTTGCTTATCCATGTAAACATTACATTATGTCAAATCTATATACTGTATAAAGAGAACATCAAAATTAGAACATCACTGTAAGTGTCACACTCAGAACTGGGAACCACATTCAAGTGGAAGACATGGCATCTACACTACCATCCATATGCTTTTAGTACTTGAAAGGAAAGCTTGGACTCTACTTTCTCTCTTTTTTACTAGAATAAATCAATAATAATAATGGCAAGGTGAAAAACTTGGCCTTATAAAGAAGAAGGTAGCACAATGGATTTTGTACACTAGTAATTATGATGTATATAACGAATTTTCCTTACCAACAACATGCATCCTATTTATGACATCCAAGAACGATACATTTCTTAATGAATCCCTTTTTTTAAAAAAAATATATATATATATAATAATAATAATAATTATTATTAAATTTTATAGACAATGGAACAACCCAATTTTGTTCTATAAGATAAGATTACTAACCTTAGTTATAAATATAGGATAGAGACATGTACAAGAGATTTATCATTATTCGATGTATATAACACACCAATACTTTCATTTCTTTCGAATTCAGTTCTCAATCTAATCAACATCACTACCTTAAAAGCTCTAAGTAACTTCAAGGCCAAGCTACACTTCCACTTTGAAATGAACTAACAAAACATGTAATTACACACTAATAATTATGGTGTAATTACACGATGACTTCCAAACATATCCTAAAAAAGATTTTCAATTCCTAACTGTCTAATTTTACATTTAAACCGAGTTCTTAATCAAAGAGGAAATAATCCAGTAGGCCAAACATCCTGTTAAAGTGTGCGTACGTAGTAGATGGGAAAACGAAAGTATATATGGAGTAGAATAATTAAGATAAGCTCCATGAGTCATCAAAGCAATTACAAAAGACCAATAAAAGTTTGGAAAAAATTAACTTTAATTGACTTCAACAAAAGCTTTTGTACGTACGGTCCACGTCCATCTTCATTCATTATATATATATACCCTATCGAACGTCGATGTTTGAACAATATGCCATGCCAGCTTCAATATACTACTAAAGAGGGCCCAAACACATCCATGAACTTATCTGCCCAGCTTTTCCTAGTTATATAAAGTGATTTTTTGGCACTTGCCCTCTTCTAATTTGACGGAAGCCTACATCAACAGCTAACTATATATACACATTAATACCTAATTATCACTTATATTAGTAGTGCCTTTAATGCCCAATTTCTTCCCTATTATCACTTCCAATACCCTTGAGCTCACAATATCTTCAAGCATTTTCCATAAATTTATAGAAAAGTGCTCTATCTTTTGAATCATGTGATCCCAAACTCAATATAAACCAATCATGCATTAGTAATACATGGCGTGAACAGTAGAAATCCAAAATTTAAAAGAAGTTAAATATATGTTGATGTGAGAAAAGGCTTTAAGTCTATATACTAAATTCACAATTATCAAGTTCATGACGTGTAACATAACTCTATTAATTTGTTTTGTCAAAGTATATTTTTAAATTTATTTCAATTTGTTATGTACCAATCAAATGTTGACAGGCATACACTTACTTTCCATCTCCTTCAAATTGGTGCAGGATCACGAGACTTATTGTGGTACTAAGGAAGGAAGTTTATGCATTTCACTGCTCTAACAAGAATTGCAAAAGAATTAAGTACTTTTTACATGTCATATCTTCACAAAAGAAAAAAGATAGAAATATACATAAGATGCAATTGTGGGGTTGACAAAATTAATATCGGCCAGTCAGTTTTTGGATGTGGCAACAAGAAACTAAAACTAAAACATGGACCATATATATTCAAATTGAATACCTTATACTCAATGAATCAGATTCTGATGTATATATATGTGACCCTACTTCTCTGTTCACGATTAGCTGTGTAGATAGAGATTCTACTTATCGAACAGCTATATATATATATGCATAGATAAAATTGGAAAAATATCAATAAAAAAGAAATGTTGGAGAAAGGTCTTGTAATGTTTCTATCTAATGTTCCTCTCGACCAATCACTTTGATGCATGGACGGATGGATGCTCTGTGATCTTCATCATCATCTTATGTCGAATTTTGTGCAAATCACTTTCTAATTAATAATCCCATCTGCTCGCATGTTAATCTGTCATCTTTTTATCATCACATTAGTATAAGTCATATTGAAACTATTCCTCTTAAATACCCCGTGTAGATAAGATAAATGTCAGGACAAAATATATTGAAGTTACTATGAAAAATTGAATAGAAATATTGTAACTATAACTGTAATTACTATGCATCATGGTAACTATATAAGCTACTCAAAAAAAAAAAAAAAAACTAAGCTACTCATGGAAAAAGAGAAAAGATATATACTATTAAGATTCTTTTGAGTATACGCCATAGGTTTTTGAAGGTATTTGATAATCTCAAAAGTTTCATACTCTCATCCGGTCCGTCAGGTGATCGGAATATGGACTGAATCCGACTTATATTAGTTGAGCTGTCTACATATACATTTAAAGAGAATCGAGTTATCCGCAGTTCTTCTGTGGCATAACAGTCTTTTGGCTATTCGGAGCGATCAGAGTTTTTTTTTTTTCCTAATCCTTTGTGGCTAATGCTTGAGATCATAAGAGCACTTACCCTATAGTGATTCTCAAATTATCTTGTTTTGTCCTATTATTTGTGTTATGATCATGGTTTTTTTTTTTTTTTTGAATTAATAGTCATGCTTTTAAAGGAGGGACTTTTTTGGTCCCTAATTAATGTGATAATGAGGGTGTTATGAGTCATTACGTGAGAGGTTTAAGA
This sequence comes from Rutidosis leptorrhynchoides, assembly GCF_046630445.1. NCBI lineage: Eukaryota > Viridiplantae > Streptophyta > Magnoliopsida > Asterales > Asteraceae > Rutidosis > Rutidosis leptorrhynchoides. The sequence goes on along the minus strand of NW_027266454.1, from coordinate 12,736 downwards.
GGGTGGTAAAGATAATTAATGATCATAATGAGGTATTTTTTAGATAATATTAGTATTCAATAGGCTATGACTAATTCTTATGAGGGTTAAACGCTCCCTCAAAGGTTTTAAACAGTAAAGGCCCCCTCACAAGTTTTTATATACTTATACTATTAAGATTGAAACCTTTAACCGGTGTGAATTATGTGGAATCAATCCTCTAATTCTTTAAGCTAAAAAAAAATTAAAAAAAAATTCCTCCAATTCCTTAGAGTCTTTGAAATTGGTATACCACTTTCTAAAAGTGGAAAAACAGTATAATTTGGTGTTTCTGATCATGCTTATCCAATAGTATTGATTAGATTACCATCATTAGCTGGTAAAGTAGCAGCTGGTCAAATATAACTAAGTAAGTTTCGATCCACACCACGTCAGGTAAATCAATGATCAGATTAGTAATGAATGATGTTCAATTGCTCTCATAATTTGGGAGTAGAAGATCGATGTCAAAATATTTATCCACATAAAATTCAATCACTCTTTACCATTTTCTACCTTTTACTGTATCTTTTTATATGAAAATGGAAAGAAGGGAAAACGACCACTATCTTGGAATGTTGTCATTTCAAATTCAATACCATAACGTGAAAAATAAAAATAAAAACGTATGGATCTAGCTGTTTGAAGTGGTGATCAATGTTTTCTCGATTATTCTATATAAAAAAATATTTTTCTCTCTTTTGTTATTAGTATATGAAAAGGAAAGGTTATGTAATTGTGCAATTTTAGATGCACGGAATTAAAACGCCTAAGTTTCTGTCATATCCTAGAATAAGACCAAACACAAGGCATCCACTCAACAATTAACACTAAAGACCATCGTGAGACCTATAGTATCTCTAGATTCAGTCATATAATTTAAACTGTATCTTAGTAATATTTACAAGAAGAAAAACCCGGACTATAAAGGAATAAATTTCTTCTATTCCTGATCAGTTGGGGTTAATTTATATAGTCTCTAATTTGTCTTAGGCCAAAATTAAAAGCGATTCTTAAGTCAAATTTAACCTATTTGCATATACAAAAACATAACTCATTTGCGGTTTTCCTAATGGATAGATTTTTAGGAAGAAAATTATAACAATGAGGTGGCCATGGGTTGCTAGTCGAGGAAAGACGAAAAATAAATGAAGAACTTGATGATCAAACAAGGAGACTATGGATACATACATATACATATGTATATGTATATGTATGAGACCTTTCATTTCATGTCATGCAACCCAAAGTGGCGAGCGCACAAATGGAAATAAATTAAAGGTGTGGGCCAAATAAAAAAGGAAAAATTACATGAGGGGTCCTTAAACTATGTGAAGAATCACGGATGGGTCAGTAAACTAAGTAATTCCACATAGAGTCCGTTAACTACGGTCCGTTTAACATCTAGGTCAGTGCCATTAATACTGGCCAGCATGGCCGTTAACAAACAATAGACGCCACCGGTTTGATGACTGTTTGATGACATGGCAACCTAAAAACGTTTCGTCCATCTTATCTTCTTATCTGCAAAATCTTATTTTTCTTTCCCTAATTCTATGGACAATCTACAATACGACTGTTTTGAATTTCCAATTCCATGTACATCACCGGTTCGCCTCTCTCTCATCCCATCTAAGATTCTGTAAAGTGAGTTTTAAAAATTACATCTTATTGAACAGTGTTCTGTTCTCAATTTTTTTTTAAAAAATTGATCGATCCCAATTTGCATTTAAAGCTAATTTGTTCTTCACCGTCTTCATTTGAGCTTCTTTGAATAATCCCGATTCGGGTTCGAGCTACTTTGGGGTTTGAGCCGGATCTGAGCTACATGTGGCGTCTATTGTGGGGTTAACTACGTCGTTAGCACTGCGCTGGCCATTAATAACCGCGGGGACCTCGATATTAAACGGACCATAGTTCATGGATCCTTGTCTGGTGTTAATTAGTTTATGGACCCATCTGTGATTCTGTCCATAGTTTAAGGACATCTATGTAATTATCTCAATAAAAAAAGGAAATACAGTACTTGCTAGTGCTAGCTATACGAATGTACGTATGCAATTATTTGTCTGCAGCTATAGGTCGATCGAGATGCCAAAACACGAGGATGCAAATTAGGAAGAAAGTCAATGACATAACGTATATGTTGTTCACGCCATATATATAGAAGATCTAGATAAAAGAATTAGGCCCCATGATAAAATATCAACAAAAAATAAAATAAGAAAGAGGATATATATCATCTCAGTTCTTTTCAATTCTAGACAGAGTATGGGACCAAGATTGAACGAGGCCATAACTTCTCATTTACAACATTAAGATTTTTGGAGGTTATACAAGTTACACGCCGTGTATAATCCACTAATACTAATAAAGAGATTATTATACACATTCATATATTGCTCACGTATATATTTTTAGTCCTACTAAGTGCTGTTTTGGATGGGGATTAATTTCATGGGATTGGGGATCGATTTAGGATTAGATCGGACTAGATTTTGAGCGCTGATTTTTCAAATCTCGTTGATCCTTTGATTCACAGGATTCAATTCGTAGGATTAACCACTCAAATACAGTTACGTCTTTGGAACGAGTTTTTCACCATACGAATTGTAAACACAATTATTCTTTTGCCCATGTTATCTCAACGCACCGTTTTGCCCATGTTACCTCAACGCACCGTATTACCTTTCTTTCCCAAATAAAATTGGGACGTTGCTCTTCTTCACCCAAAAACACCAATTTAGTTTCATGACCTAATCTCTCTATTTCTTACGAAATGTCGTTTCAAGGTGATCGTACAAACCCATTCTACGACGATTCATACTGTCCTTTAGAGAATTTTAGTGACGATAACGTCAAGATCGCTCTGAATCTTGGGTATGAGGTGGAAGGAATTTGGTGTGATTGTCATCTTCCAGCTTTGTTGTGTACCGACTACTCCACAGAGAATTGTGGAAGGAGATTTGCTGCTTATAACACATATTTGGAGGTATTTTCGAATTGTGATCTTCTATTAATTATGATCTTTTATGAATTAGTGCATTGATAAAAGTTTATAGCTGTGGTATGTTAATAATAATTGTGATTTTTTATGAATGGCTTACTATTGTGTCTGGTTTGTTATCATAGAATGGAGGACAATGTCAGTTCCATTCTTGGTATGAAGAACCCAACCAATGTAGTGGATGGGCTGTGAAATGTTTGAAAATTTTGCTTGGATCCTATCTTATGGAAAGAAAGAATAAGCAAGCTGTCAAGTTGAATATTGAGCAATTGAATCAATCTAGATACTGGGAGATGAAGGTAGAGAATGAAGAGATGCTAAAGAAAGTTGTGAAATTGAAGGCTAAATGAGATTCGTTGAGGAAACAAATCGAGAACTTCCAGACAATTCTCGATATTAAGAATCTTTAGAATTGGTTAAGTTTTTGTATGGATTATGTAAAATAATGTTTCATCTCCTTTTCGTATGGATTATGTAAAATAATATTTAGAATTGGTTAAGTTTTCATTGATGTATTATCTGTGATTCTCTTTTAATTGTGTTCACATGTCAGTTTAAAGTGAACACTAAAACTAATGTTGTAATCAAGATGAACACAAATATGGATAACAAAATTAAGATAGAAAATGATATACATAAAACCATAATAGTTAGTTGTTTTACCTAGAACCAGAACATATACATAGTTAAGCCTGAAAACATACATCAGGCAAGAGAGATCAAATTGTTTAACAAGAACATCAAATCATTGTTTGATCAGTCTGGAAACATACATCAGGCAACAGAAGTTTTCATAGATGAACATACATATGTTCAATAAACAAAAGTTTTGAAAACATGAACATTAATATGTTCACCACCAAAAGTTCAAATCTATAAGGAGTCACTCCATTGTAGAACGAGCACCCCTCCCAACCAAGAAACGGACATAGGATTCTCTGGTTTCCTCTACAACCGACCATAATTTGTCAACACCATCTTTGTCTGCCATAATCAACTCTAATGCAGGTACCCACTGCTTCAACTGCCTAAAACTTTCCATTTTAACAAACTCAGCCTCAACAAATAGAATGAGACCAAATAACTCAGCTTGTACCAATTGTAAATGAAACCAAAGAACTCACCTTCTACCAATTATAAAATCCAATGACTCCAATGCAGATACTCACTGCTCCAACTGCCTAAAGCTTTCCATTTTAACCAACTCAGCCTGAACAAATAGAATGAGACCAAATAACTCAGCTTGTACCAATTGTAAATGAAACCAAACAACTCACCTTTTACCAATTCTAAAATGAAACCATAAAACTCAGCTACTACTACAAGTCATATTCAAACAAAACAAAACATCCTACAAGTCATATTTAAACTAAACCAAATAATCAGATCATGATAGGCTTACAAGTCATAATGAATACAAAACATGCTCAGAAAATAGAAATATGAAGCTTTGAATTAAGAAAATCCTTACTGTGACATCAGTCTTTCTTTTCACCATCTTCTCATCAAACTTGAGATGCTCATCCAGGATGCAAGTGAGACTCTTCAAGTGTTTGTTCTGTTCAGTGAAACACTCCTTCATGTTCTCAACGAACTCTCTGACATCAGATTGGTCATGCCTCCTTCTGTTTCTCTTGCCATTCACCTCACTCTGAGTGTTTTGAGTTAGGTCAGCTTCATCTCCAGGAGTCTGTTCTGCTCCATAGCTCACATCATCGTCACCCAGATGAATTTCCTCTTCAATCCTTGACTCGTCTGTAATATCATTTGGTAACTGAGCTCTGTTATCTTTGGCAATGTCATTTTCCCAAATCTTTTGTAGCCTGTCAAAGTGGGGAAATGTCTTGTGCCTAAGGTCCTTGGCAACCTTATGAGACTAAAATTAAAACATAAGAAAGTCAGATACCATATACACTGCAAATAGCATGTAAGGAAATGATGAAATGGTTCATACCTCAAAGAATCCATCCCAAACCTCATCACTGTCTACAAGAATCTTGCATTCCTTACTATCCCATCCAAACCCGCTAGCAGCCTTCATACTCACATACAGAAGAAAGGTCATTTTCAACATATTAAGCTTCTAATCGATATGTGGTTTTACCTTCAGATTGCATCCAGGGAATCTCTTACTAAGTTTCTGTTCGAATTCCTTCATCACACCAGGCTTGAAGCTACTTGCATCACCTTTCCTGTTGTTGTACACAGCTTCTTCGAGAAATTCAACCAACGTCGTTTCTTCGTCACGAGAGGGGGTGTGAATGGATTGGATTGGATTTGAGGAAAATTTAATCAGATCCGAGCAAATCCGTGTGGATTTGAATTGGATTGGATTTTAATTTTTTCCTCAAAATCCAATCCGATCCAATCCGAAAAAATGGATCGGATTGGATTGAATCGCTTCGATTTGACAATAAATATATTCTATAACATTTGTTCGACAAATTTCGTCCTATCGATTATGAAATTCCAAAATTCATATACACAACGCTACATAAATATCAAAAACACCTAAAATTATAATTAATTAATAAATTTTCATATACGCGTACAATAAAATGCCAACATCGGTGATATTAAGAAAGTATACATATATTATACTAATAATATCATGATCCAAAATAAATAAACTTAAACATGCTAGTAATAACTTAGACTTCCACATTCTTTTTTGTGCATAATGAAAATCAAGCACCAATATCCTCAATAGTCAAGGCAAACAACACTTGAAGACTCGAAATCTTAATGTAAAAAATATAAATTTGAAGAGTTATATATTAAATATAATAATATATTTAATATATACTTGGATTTTTTCAATCCGTGGATTGGATTGGATTTTCATTTCGCAATCCATGATCCGATCCAAATTTTTTTGGATTGGATTGGATTGGATTTTTTTCTCCGAAATCCAAAAAAAATCCAATCCATTTGGATTGGATTGGATCAAATCCATTCACACCCCTAGTCACGAGACTAGAAACGTCGGACTTCTTTTTCGACATCAGCGTCTGTTTGAGTTTGCTGCTTGAACCCTTACCCTTAACACTACACAACAACAAACCACAAATCTCATCAACAAAATCTACTGTCGAACGCAAATAATATAAAACGACTAACCCTAACCCTAAAAAGTAACCCATACTGAATCGAAACCATATACCCAGACGAAATCGATTTCAGTCATCGATTTCCACAAAAAATCTACATTCATCTCCAATTACAAACTAGAACAAACCCTAACAACTCGATATTTAGAATGGAATCGTCAATAACAACAGATAATACTTACGTTAGAGTCTTTCTTCCCATTGTTGGTGTTCGGAACGAAGATTCAGAACTAAATCGTCAAGCTAGGGTTTGAGAGGAGAGATTGAAGCTGAAACGAAAACGAGGGAAAGTGAAATGGAATGGGAAGGAAAATGATTTATATAGGCAAACAATTATGTGGACAAGGGTAATTGATATCTTTATAATAAATATGTGAGGGCAAGAGTATAACTTCATCGAAAATTTTGCAAGTAAGCGAATCCCACGTTTGTAGGTTTCGTGAAAAACACCACCCCCCATTTTTCACGAAACACACGATCATGGGATTTGAGCAACTTATGTTTCGCGTAACCGTGACACCAAATCACAGTATTAGCCAACTTCGACTTCGCAAAACCTAATTCGATCCTGAAAACGCCCGTCCAAAGCAGCCCTAAAGATACATACTGTATATTTTTACATAACTCGAAAGAAAAGGATGTATTTGTTGGAAATTTTAAGTTGTCTTTATAAATGGAAAAAATTATCTAATCATTTTCGTATCATTTCATACGTTGACAGTTGGATTGATGGATTAATTAGTCTTATGACTGTCGGCCGTGAAGATATTTGTGGAGAGTTAAAAAATAAAGGAACTCAACCTATAAAAAAAAAGGATTGTTATGAAAGTTAGGGCTAAGAATAGTAAATGATTTTTATCATTAAAATAAATCAATTTTGATATTAATATTTGGTTAAAATAAATATTTATTGGATTGAATAGTTTTTGAAATTGACATAATATTTCAAAAGCTCCTAACAAAAATAACTATTGGATAAACATACACGTCATTTCATTCATAAACCTCTATATATAAGATCTTGACATTCTTTCATTCTAAAGAGATTTCTTTCATCCTTCTTATGAGGATAGATGATATGTTTAGTAAAATTTTGGATGAATATTGTCTATAATTCAAGAAAAAATATAATGAGGACATTAATTCCTTAAAAATATTGAATAATCAATATGTAAGCATCCATCCAACCATTTTTTACGAACTTAATTTAAATGATTTCCCCTACGGTAACTAAAACCCTTAAATGATTAACATAAAAAAGAAAAAGAAAAAAATCCTTAAATGATTAACAAACTTAACTTAAACGTACTTAAATTAAATGATCACAGTGTAGAAAAGTTTCTACCCAATCATTTCCCCCATGGTAATGGTAAGTAAAGTAACACCCTTAAAGTGAAGGAGTTGAAATTGACCAATCTTTTAGCACAGACCAATCAGAAGAAAGCAAGAATAGATACCAACCGTAACAATATAAATACATTGCTTGTACAATACAAAGTATGTAGTGCACAAAAACTAAACTTCCATTAATATGGGCATTTATTTAACTCACACGGTCATATACACCTACCCATTAAATATATATTTGACATATCCTTATAAACCAACAACAGTATCTACTCTTCTCTCCCACAAAAAACTCTAACTTTAATTTCCTCTGAATTTTTTTTTTCAATGGGCAATTCGCTGTTAGAAGCTCTGAACGTCCGAGTGGTCGGTTCAGGCGAGAAAATACTGGTTCTCGCTCATGGGTTCGGCACGGACCAATCGGCTTGGCAACGCATTTGGCCATATTTCTCACCAAGCTATCGAATCATCATGTACGATTTAGTTTGTGCTGGCAGTGTCAATCCCGATTACTTCGATTTCAGGAAGTACACGTCACTCGATGCTTACGTGGATGACATCATCAACATCCTCACCGCCCTCGGCGTTGACCGTTGCTACTACGTCGGACACTCTGTCTCCGCCATGATCGGCCTTCTCGCCTCCATTCGCCGCCCTGAGCTCTTCGCTAAACTCGTCCTCATCGGCGCTTCTCCGAGGTAAAATCAATCCCTCTACTTTATCTTAAATTTTATATTAGTCCTTATATTCCTTGTAATGTCGAGCTTTATCCTTGTTTTAATTTTTTCCTTCTACAATAAGGATGATCAATTCCTAATGTTTTAAAATGTAAGGTATTGTGGATAGCTGACTATTTATTAAAATTTAATTTTTAGGTTGTGAACCTTGTGGTAGGATTTTTGAACGATAGCATTATGCTTTAAAACGTTAGGAGTTGATCCTTATTTTTATTTCCTCCCCCTCTGAAACAGGGACTTGTAGATACATTTTAAAACATAAGGATTAATACCTGTTTTGGCTAAAATAGAGTGAGTAATTGATGTATTACCCCCTAATACATAACATGATGAACTAGTTAATCCTTTATTTGAAGTAGACTTCTATACTGGTCCTTATAATTTGAAACGTCCGAAATTAGCCTTTATTTTTGGAATTTTATACCTCCACTATAGGGATTAATTTAATATGCTGTATAATATGAGGACCTATGTAAACGTTAGTAACCGACTTGCTACTTTATGTTGTATATTTATTAATGGTTACATTTTTAAAATTGTGGGCCGAATGTAGATTTTTGAACGATAAAGACTACCATGGAGGATTTGAACCTGGTGAGATTGAAAAGGTGTTTTCAGCAATGGAGGCTAATTACGAGGCATGGGTCAACGGGTTCGCACCGTTAGCCGTGGGGGCTGATGTACCGGATGCAATCCGTGAATTCAGCCGCACCCTTTTCAACATGAGGCCGGATATAACTCTATTTGTATCTAGGACAGTTTTCTTTAGTGATTTTAGAGGAGTCTTAGGTCTAGTCAAAACTCCATGCTGTATCATTCAGACAACTAAGGATCATTCCGTTCCAGCATCGGTGGCCGAGTACTTACGCAGCCACCTAGGCGGTCGTACCACCATGGAGACGCTCCGGACGGAGGGTCATTTGCCACATTTGAGTGCTCCTCACTTGTTGGCTACTGTTCTGCGAAGGGCACTTTCACGGTGAGGTAGAATCTCTCTGGATGATATAGTCCTATACCTAAAAATTTAGGGGTCAATTTGAAAGGAAAAAAAAATTATGTATTTTTAATGTGAGGTGGGGTGGGGTATGTTAACATCCTTAATGAATCTATCTAGTAAATAATTTGAGGACATTAGTCCTTTGAACTTGGGGATTTATGTGATGTGATATATATAAAAGGATGAGGATGCCCACGTGATCATCACGTGATGACGTACCTATTTTTGTCCTCCCCTTTGTTTTTGTTTTTCCATGTAATTTTGCTTTATCTTTATTTGTTTCGACTTACAATCCTTTCCACAAGCAAAAGGCCAAATTATTTGCATTAATTTGGTTCTTCTATATAAGTTCTATCTCATTCTATTTTACTATGCAATTTTGTCTCGCATCTCATAGTGGATTTTTCTTGTTATCAATTGAATAGTAGATGATATGGATTTTTATATCAAACCAATTGTTGTCATTTTCGTATCCAAGTGACAATGATCGAACATAAGTAATGAAAATAAAATTTCAATAATTAACATAAACTGGTGTATCAATCAAAATGTTCATATTACCGACATCTAGAAATTTAGCCGATCAGTCGTTAGCTCATTGTAATATTCATTTCTTTGAAATTGTGTTTTAGAGTTGATGGGCAAAATATTTTAACCTAAAGAATGTAAATTTCTATAATCTAAAACATGAATTAAAATTTAATCCGTAATATATATATATATATATATATATATAGGGATGTAGAAGTTAGGTTTTTAGTCAACCTGTAGCATGGAATTTTTGTATGCATCAGGCACTCTCATGAAGTCATGATGATTTTCCACGACCAAATGTATAAATGTTCGATTGTAAGAAGTAAGATCCAAACAATTAGAATGACCCACCGGCCACCACTTGACTGGTAGATAGATGAAACTACAAAAAAGGAAAAAGGATAGATGGTATACTTAAATTTATGGACCAGACTCTTCCTTCCTTATTTAGCTCAGATTCTTTCTGTTTTTTTTTTTTTTTTTTTTTTTTGCTTTTTATACTCTATTTTTGCCGTCCATTTAATAATTAGTATTATATTTGTGCACACCTAGGCAAGGCTAATTCCCTCTGCTCTTCCTTTTGTTTCCGGACAGAGTTTTGATAAGATTCTTTAGGTCCGTTAGGTTTAGGTTTGATGATATTTTCTAAATGAATATTGAACATTTTGACAGTTTTACATGATCGAACTTTGAATTATTGTATGAGATCTTTTGTAAATAGGTTTAAGCTGCGGCCCAACTTAAATTTTCATTCATAAACTAACTTTTATTTTCTTAAGATTTTTGTATCAATATATTCAATCAACCAGCCATGCAAGTAGTATGTCCTCCTTCCTTACCTAACGGTAACTTTTATAAATTTTATTAAAATGAAGGAAACATGAAAGTAATTTTTTTTTTCTTATATTTGTATGGATAAAAATATCCTTAACTTCATCACGAAGTAAAAAAAAAGTATATTGTAACTATGCAAATTTCTATTTCACTCTGTTGAAGAAAATTCCGCTTGTTTCATTTCTTTTTCTTTAAAAATTTAAGTAATGATCATTAAAGTTTTACGATCCTGAAATACTTGAAATGTTTCCATGACCTCATCTCTCTTCTTCTTCGATCTCACCTCACAACTTTCTGGAAAAAAATTGATGAGTATCAGAAAATCGCTATTGATCCACCGACGGTGGATTATAGGGGAATTCTTGATCTCAATGAAATCTGCATAAGTCTAATTTGTTTACTGAATCATTCATATGTCAAACTTTTACAAGAAGGTATGTTTTCTCATGAATTTATATAATCGGAGTATTCGACACATTTGTTGAATGTTCTCAATGAATTTATTTATTCTGTTTTACCTTCGTTTTTGTTTCTACTTTGGGAAATTATCATTGATAATTAAAATTTTGCTTGTCAATGCTTGATTTTATTAATATTCCGACTAATCCCACTTTTAATAATATGTAAAATGTGATTCATTTTGATGAAAGGTGGTTCTATATCATGACTAAGAAAAAAGTTATGCATTACTTGTTTCCTCGAAATTAATAAGATCTTCATTGAACCTGTCAAAATAAAAATAATATCGTTTAGATTATGTTTATGGAGTTTTAGCTCGTTCACGAGGTGCAAGGGGCCATGGAATATTTTTAGGGAAGATTGATATATTTCCTTATGTCACTCAAGAGCCTACAAAAAAATTAGCCGCAACCGACACTATGGTAACAAGGACAATGACATGTGTGAAGATACACACTATTAGAGAACTTATGGTCAAGCATGTATTACCACCAATTAAGAAAAAATGGCCAAAAGAGGAATTTATGGTTGCCAATTTTTATACAACAAAATAATACAAGGACTCATATCAAATCGGATGATGAAGAATTTTGTCGAGTTGTTGTAGGTCGTGGACTCGATATTCGTTTAATCAACCAGCCTCCTAACTCTCTAGACACACGAACATCCTAGAGCTTGGATTCTTTAGTTCATTTCAAGCCTTACAACAACAATATGCTCTTGGAAAAACATATCAACTAATTAGTTTGGTGTCAAGTCATATGAAAAGTATCATATATACAAGTATAATCAGATATCCCAAATTTGTAAATTTATATGAGAAGTGCCATGAAAGAAAATGGTATAAGTATAACATCAAACACTTGGCTAAACGAACGTCGGAAAAAAATATAAATCTTCCATGCTGATTGAGTGTTAATCCTTCAGTGGTTCAAGATGTCATTAATTACCTAATTAATGTTAGTATGAAGCTTCATATCTTGCTTCAATTCTGTACATCTTTAGCATAACTCATGTAACGTCTCTTAAATCCATAGGAGTTATTATATGATTGCTATATATCTGAGATTTTGATGTTGTGACAACAACCATTCTGTACATTTTTAGCATAACTCATGTAATGTCTCTTAAATCCATAGTAGCTATTGTATGATTGCTATATATCTGAGATTTTGATGTTGTGACAACAACCTTCATTTGTGTGAATATCTTTTTCTCTTCTTCAACTTAGCTTTCTCCAATTTTACCAAATTCAATTTCATTCTCCCGCCTCTTAACTTTGTCTTCTTCCTTTTTTATAGAGGATCCACCACATGATCTTTATGATGAATTATGTCTGAATAATTATTTGACCAACAAATTTTTATTATTACTATTATATTAGTATTCAAGAATTGTCTCGAAATCTCAAAAAAAATTAATTAAAAAATAATAGATGATAAATTATTTTGATTGAGATGATAGAAATTAAAAATAAATCATGATTTCTCTTCAACTATTTAATCTTTTCTTCATGATTAAAAATGAATCATTTTTTTCTCGTATTACAACAACACATCCATTCAATTAATGACATTTATCATATTGTCATAATAATACATATAAAGAATTAGCCTAATCAATAATTAATTGGACATATTGTATATTAATTTTAATAGAATATGAGTCATAGTGTCACATAAAATAATATTGG